>NC_071263.1:13841970-14141970 GCF_023375685.1 Ictalurus furcatus
TCCAATGAAACTGTATAATAATAATAATAATAATAATAATAATAATAATAATAATAATACAGAAGTATTTCCTATAAAACAGTATGAAATTGTATAATACTGTTGGAAAATTGGAAATTGGAAATGCTTCTATATCATTATTATTATTATTATTATTATTATTATTATTATTATTATTATTATTATTATTATTATTATCATCATCACCCTTATGACTTACATAATAATAACATTTTTATTAAATTATACTTGTGTAGTTTACATGACATTAATATCACATAACATAATGACGTAAACCCCAATTTAACCCCTGATTATGGATTGTCTAGATTGGTCATAAATTCAAATTATTAATTATTATTATTATTATTGTTGTTGTTGTTGTTGTTGTTGTTGTTGTTGTTGCCATTAATCATTGGATGTGTATTCAATGTATGGCATTGTTTACTGAATTGAACAATAGCTAAAAATACATATGTAGTTTATATGTATATGTTTATATATAGGTTATTTGTGCAAATTTTTAAGTGTGCAAATTAAGCAATCATGGTAATACTTCATCATCACCATAAGGTCCACAGATAAGTAATATATTAATACTTAAGTAATGCTTTCAAAATGATGAATTAATACATGCAGTAATATTTAGTGCATCATGAAATAATGAATCACACACATTAACAGCCAAATGAGTCATACATGAATAGCCATTAAAAATGATAATCGTTTGACTTGCATTGTTATTAAAAAACACGTGCATTATGAAAACTCTGTTTAGAAACAATCTAGAAACAATCAGTAAATATTAAATATGGAAACTGTTCAACATTTTCACATACTGTTTATAATACAGCATTCTTACAATCTTATGTTTGAATGGATCGACCTTGTGCGAGATCATCATTCTTGTTTTCATAACATCACACCAATAAAGTGGTTTGATTTGGATCATGTGATGTTGAACTAACTAATTAATAGTGTTGGTTTCACAATGTAAATTACATTGTGTACAAAAAAATCATTATAAATGATCTTTACTAAGCTGTGTAAATCATGATATTAATTAACAGAATGAGTTAACATGATATTACTTAACTGACATCATTATTAATGGCTATTCATATATGACTCAGAAGCTGTTAAGATATATGCCTAATTATTTTGTGCATGTTTTACTTCATTATTGTGAAAGCATTAGTTAAGTATTAATATATTACTTATTTGTGGAATTTATAGTAAAGTGTTATCATTTTTGTTTGTCGGAACAGGATGTTATTTATTTCATACATTGTGTAGTTTCTCTTAACTTCAAGCTGTGGAAGTAAATAAGAAGTTGATGAATTTCTGATTATTTAATATAACTCCTGTGTAATATTGAGGTAGAAATGCTGCTCCAATCCCCAAAGGCTCTAAAATAGCTTCTGTCAAACATAATAGTCTGGGTCTGCAAAAATAAATTTTTAAATCTTGAAAGGAAATGTGTATTGGGTGTATTCATTTATGTCTGTATCAAGCAGAACAGGGTCACAGGCCAAGCCCACCATACTCCAGATCCCTCCCATTGGTAAGTGATACAATTCTATACAGAGAGAGAGAGAGAGAGAGAGAGAGAGAGAGAGAGAGAGAGAGAGAGAGATAGACAGATAGAGGATTTCCCAGCTCTCAACAGATACAAAGGGCTGCTTAGCATCCTCACAGCAGGGAGGCTTTGGGAAGAAGCACTAGACCACTGTGAAAAGGAAGATCTTTTTTTCATATATATTGAGATATATATTGAGATATAAAGCGAGAGAGAGATGGGAAAGGATGAGAACTATCTTGATGTACAGGTGGCCTCCAATCACTGCAACTGTGTCCTGATGTAAGTTGTAGATCAGTGGTGCTTGTCAAAAGAAGTTCCGCAAAGTGAGCACAAATGGCCTGAACATTAAATAATTCCTCAGAGATACACCCACAAACAGCTAGCCCCTCTCTCCCACCATGTTTCCTTTGTTTGGGCCATTGTAACAGTTTTGTCTTGGACATACGGGCTGGTTTAGGCGGCTGGGACCCCCAACAGCTGAGTCTTTGTCCCGGGGTCACAAAGGTTGCCGGGATTGTGTTCCCAGCTAATTCCCCCTTTCACTGACTCCAGCAGCCAGTCTATAATGATCCAGGCAACGCTGTGCAGGGATTAGAGGTAACACCCACAGGGTGGAGACAGGGTGGAACAGAGTCACAGGGACTTTGCCTTAACATGGCCTGTCCCTTGCTCTAAGTATCACTCGCTAGGACACTTTCACTCGCTTGCTTACACACATACACACACACACACACACACATACACACACACACACACACACACACACACACACACACACACACACACACACACACACCATTTTCCACCTCATTTCCCAATTGTGACCTGAGTAAACATGATTAAGAGGGGAAAGTGCTTGCACTGAAGAGAGCCAGTGTAATTACATCAGTAATGAAGAGAGATCCTCACTCTCTCAGGCCCTCCCTACACACACACTGAGTCAACAAACATACTGAAAAAGTTTTACTTATTCCAGTAACATTTTACAGTAACAGTGCATGAATAATCATGCACTAATACATGAAGTAATACTTACTTACCTATGAACTAATGATGAGTTAAGGCATGTACTAATCACAAACAAATGAAGAGCTAACCTTAACTATGACGTGAGTCTTATGAATTCATGCGTGAATAACGACCACCTTAAGTACAAGTTAGTACATGTTTGTTACTTAATCTATTAGTTAACACGTAGGGGTAAACTAAATGAAACATGCTCTATAAGAAAGAATATGATTGAAGGAGAGCTGATTGACATAGATGCAGTAAAGCATTCAAAATAAACACAACAACATTTAAGACACTGGAAAATAATTTTATAGAACATTGGTTTTAATTGTCAATAGATAATAGTGTCTGTTAAATTAATAAATGTTTCTGTATTCATTTAACCCTTGTGGGCAAAGGTGCAGTGCCCCAGGCCCTATCCACCTCAATCAAGTACCAGTACTACAGTGGGATTTTGAAGAGAAATGGATGGAGAATGATGCAAAATGGGTTGAGATGAAATTACTGTTGTTTATTATTAGTGCGTCTTTCTACATTCAATAAGGAGGATCAGTGTAAATTATGAAAGTAATCCAGTGCCATCCAATGATGTTTGTGTGTGCAGCTGCATATGGCAAATTATATAAACAATTTTAAATTATGCACGCTTAATTCATATTCTTTCTTATAGAGCATGTTTGATTTACTTTACCCCTATGTCTTAATTAATACTTTAAGTAACAAACATGTACTAACATGTACTTAAGATGTCATAGTTAAGGTTAGCACTTCATTAGTTTGTGATTAGTACACGTCTTAATTCATCACTCATATTCATTCATTCATATTTATTTAGCCTATTATTCAGGTATTAGTGCATGATTATACACGTACTGTAATTGTGAAGAGTTACCCTTATTCCTTACACACAAAAACATTTTATTTTTTCAGTAGAGAGCAAAAAGCAGCTAGCAGGTTAATAACTGGACGTTTGTAATATTCTAATACTATTCTAAGACTCTAATATTCTAATGTAATATACCACTTGCTCATGATAACAATTTTTTAAATATGTAGCATACACTTTTTAAATTTGACCTTACTGTGAGCAAAATAAAATATTATCTCTAAAACCATGAGTTCTCTACACAATATGAAATATTATGTCTAAAACCATGAGTTCTCTACACAATATGAAATATTATCTCTAAAACCATGAATTCTCTACACAAAATAAAATATTCACACCCGATTTCTAAACACATAAGAATTTCTACAATAAATATATAACTAAATAACATTCACACTGGACCGGTCGAATGGAATCACAGCTGCTACAACGTGTATGCAAGGGTCAGTGTTTTGTACATCATTTTATTGAAAACTGCATGGAAATGTAATGAACTAAATGAAGGTTCTATTAACTAACTTTATATACTGCATTAATTAACTACGAGTGATGTTAACAAAGCAGCAAAAGAATTTAGCACGTATTAAATTATATTTATTTAAATGTTAACGAAATACACATGCATTGTCTGCAACTGTTTATACAATCCATGAAAAAATGTCCATATAAATTAGCAAAAATGAAATGAAAGCACGTACTTAAATGTTGAGAACCTAACTTACTGAACCCTGGTCTCCTGGTGTTCATTTTGGAAATTGCTTTGGAGCACCAGTTCTGAATTTGATCTTTTTTGCTGTTGTTGTTGTTGTTTTGTTTTTGAACTACCACAAACACGTTTATTGAGGTGTTGATCATTGTACGCTTCATTGTACTCATATGACGGTATAAAATGTATCAGTTAATGTGGGTTTATTGGGCTTAACTGATTTATTTTTTTAAAAAAGAACACTAATTAATACAGATGTTAATTACCTTGTTAATATTACTGATGGTGTATTGATTTTAAAGTATGTGATTATCGGGTGTCACCCAGTTGAGGATGGGTTCCTCTCAAGGTTTCTTCCTCATATTGTCTCAGGAACTCAGGAGGTTTTTCCTTGCCACCGTCGCCTCTGGCTTGCTCATTAGGGATACATTTATACATTTAAAATTTAGATCCTGACTTTATATCTTTCTGTAAAGCTGCTTTGTGTCCATTGTTAAAAATAAATACAAATACAAATTGAATTAAGTTAATGATTGTATAGCATAAAAATTATATTGGTTCCCTTAAAATAAAAAGAACACCACAGGGTCCTTCATTTTATTGCTTTTCGCTGAGGGAATTTTGACATCACATATTACAGTGTTGGATATATTTTCTGCCTTTCTTCTACTCAAATCATGGGTAATAAAATGGTTTAAAATGGTATGGTAATAAACTAGTATAGCTATAGTTTCTTTTTATCCTGAAATCTGTGTTAAGATTTTGTGTGTTTGTAATTTGTAATGAGCAAGACCTCCAATAAAATGTGTTTAGAGGTTTGTCCCAGTCACAGACAGAAACAAGAGGTGAGCTTTGGTTATTAAGAAAAGTATGTTAGAGTGAGTTATCAAAAAAAAAAGAAAAAAAAAAGTAAAAGTGCAGATAAAAAAGTAAGACCATGTCTATTACTGTAATATTAATAAAATGAACGATGCATGACCTATTCTTCTGATTTCAATTCAGGCAAAGCTTTATCTCTTGTCCAGCACCTCTACCTTTATATTCTCACTTCTTCCTCTCCATGTTTTTCCAACCTTCTCTAATATACAGCATTAGTTTTATTTAAGCGTGTTTTCATGTCCAGTCGTCTTTTGTAGAAGTTCATCAGCTGATGCTCGGCTGTCAGGTGTAGCCATTTTATACAATAAATAGTTGCATGAATGTATTTTAATATATAAAAAAAGTGTCTGTTTGAACAGACATTATTGCTTAGTTTTTATATGATACAGAATGTTACATTATTACATTCTTTATTTTATTGCATCCTTTATTGTATTTACTGTCTTTATTGTTTATATATATATATATATATATATATATATATATATATATATATATATATATATATTTACTTATATTCTATTAATCTTATTATGCCCTCTATGCTTATTTACACAGTCGTGGTGTCTGTCACTAAGCATTTCACTATGTGTAGTACCATGTATAACTGTGTTATAAATAAAACTTATGAATGGATGATACAGAAGTATAGAGAAAAGTTCTTACACTGATTTTTGTACGATGCATTGGATGTTATAGTTGTGTTGACAACTGTGAAGTATTTTCCAAAAAGTCTCTAAGCAGTAAGCCATGAGAATACAATTCAGTAAAATGTGTGTGTGGGTGGGGTGGGGTGGGGTGGGGTGGGGTTGGGGAGTTGGGGGGTGGTTTCCACAAAGGCTCAGACAAAAGACATCCAAGCTGCAGATATTAAGCAATGTCCCATTTTGATAATTGATGTCAAAATTAAAGGGTTAATAGTTCTTGTGTGTCGTCATAAATGCAGCTGCTATGAAACAGAACTTTCAGCGTTCTGTATTTCTCCTGTTTTGGTTCTAAGACAGATAGACGAGTTTCTGCAACTGCTACTACAAAGTTGTTCTCAAAGCTATGCATATATATGCTTTATTCCCCCACAATATTCACAAGTGGTCCTATCTCCACAAGAACTCAAGCAATCACTCTGGGAGCCACTCATAGCCTATAAGGCAGCCCAAGTGAATGAGCGCTAAATTAAGAGCTCTCTGAATTTGCTATTGTTACAGTGGGTTTCTGCTGATAAGTTACCTTCAGCAAAACTTGCCTGTTTTTTCAGGCCTCGCTGTGCTTTTGAAGGTAAACATTAATAAACAGAGTGCAGGCTTTGTCACATGTTCGTTACTGTTATGTGTCCTTTTTTCATGATGTACTTTTCCCTCTTTCCCTGTCTCTAAATTGTAAGACAAATTACTCTTCTCAAGGATCAAGTGCGTGCGAGACCCAAAGAATAATAAGCCAACCTAATTATTGGCAATCTTGGTTTTCTCTCTCTCCCTCACTCTCACTGCTAGGCTGGGTGACACTGTGTTCAGCATGGGATAGCAGCTGTCTCTTGGCCATTAGCATTTCAAATGAGCTCAGTAAGCCTCAACCGCAGCTATCAGGGCTATAGCTTGTTCTGACGATGACTCTGGTCAACTCATTCAAGTGAACCACAAAGCAATGAATAGAAATGCATAGTTGTATCCTCAGCAGCATAATTTATTAATATATAGCCCAACTTATAGGTTTCCCTTTCCTAATAGAACACCACAGTTCAGGATGCTTGCCAATCTTCTTGTTGTTCTCCATATAAGCACAAGCCTTCTATGTTGGGTATGTCTGTGGACTTGTAATGCCTTGTGTGCAATTCTACAGCATGGAACTGTTAGATGTAGTATCTCATGGATGAGATGTCTCAGCTGCAATACTTATCAACTCTTCAGGAAGGCCATCTGCTCCCAAAGCGAAATGAACAGACCTCCGTAGCCAGGGCAAAGAGATCCACAGGTGATTGTTCGCCAAACCCTCTCTAAGCACTATTGTCATGGTAACCAGTACTTCAGATCGACAGAGGGCAAGCATGCACACACACGCACACGCGCACACACACACACACACACACCTTTGGCTTACTATCTTTGTGAGGACCTTCCATTGACAAAATTATTCATGCAGATGATCAATACTATCCCTACACCTAAACCTTAGCCTAATCTTAACCTTAGTAACCAGAAGGAGATATTTAGGCTCTTTTGGTTTTTAAAAGAAAACTGCAGTTTTTGTTTGAAAAAAAATCAATAAATTCCTCATGAGGACCAGTCCAGTGTTTCCGCAATGTCAAAACTGTCAGATATTAACATCCCTGTTGTGCCAACCAAGATATACAAACACAATTCACACACGATTCAAACAGGATTTTCAAATATGATTCAAAATTAACTTTTTCTTTTCACTCCACCGACTGTGTCCATGTCAGTGTTAAGTACAATACGACAGTTTCGTAGAATAAAGCTACACCAAAGGCATCAGGGAACCTGATTTATTGCAGCACTATGCCCTTACATGCAAAGTACATGCATTAATGAAATTGTTGACATCGTAGAATGTAGAATATATTCTAATCAAAGAGCCACTCAACTCTGCTGACTTATGAGATGACGTGCAGTGAAAAGCATTTAATATTGCCCTTAATGTATTGAAGAGATTCATAATAAATGCATAAAAGAATATGTTGTTTATAACATCTCATAGCCCATATTCTCACTGAGTCTTGGACTTCCCAAGCAAGGCAGTAACCAGTGGTTTAAAACTTTCATTAGAAAATGATGCCATTGTGGGGTTTTTTTAGTTTTTTTTAGTTTTTTTTTTTAACCTTTGGTTCATTGTCATATTAGAAAATGGGGTGGAGAGACGAAAAATGGAGGAAGTTTTCAGCATCTTGAGCACTGTTGTGTCGTTTTTCATTGCTTAGCGCTGTATTCCCAGTACTGCCTCACTGTGTGCGTGTGCGTGTGTGTGTGTGCGTGTGCAGTGGAGCAGGCTTTGTACTGTCCCACAAAGAACAGGAAACAAGTGGGTGGAGGAGACTATTTTGAGGTCAGTTCCTTTGGTCCAGCTCTTCATCAGCTGCGTGATGGATCAGTAAGAAGAGAGACAGGCTCCAGAATCATGATTTATTATCTGCTATAATACATGATAACAAGAATTGCTCAAAAATGCTGTAAGGGGGATGCAGCTTAATTCAATTTGTTTGTACAATTAAACAATTAAGTTGTTTATTTATTGACTTTATTGACTTTCTTCATGCACTTCAGTCCAAATCAAGTCATGAAAGGGTTGATAATTAATTGATGATGTGAATGAGATGGGGAGAGCAGGAAAAGCGCTAAGCTATGCAGTGATATGCTTCAGGACTGATTTACAGATTGGAGTGTACGGAACCTGATTAATGGGCGATGACGGTTTTCATTCAATCATGAGATTTGTGATGTTGGTGTGTAATATAATTTATGTGACAATCGAATGACAAAAGGACTGTGATGATTTGCCATCAGTCTTGTTGACTTCTGATCTTTCCAGGGTTTATACTGATGTGGTAGGTGTATGTTTTTTTGCCAAGGCACAGATGGGGTGTGGGAAGGAGTCCAAACATGTCGGGGTACTCTGGTGTTGACTCTGGCTGACACCTTGCAAGACAAAAGCTGCCCCACTACTGCTAATGGGGACACATGTAACAGGATTATGGCGGATGCTGGGGGTGCCTTGGTTTGGTAGGGAAAAGAGGGTGGGGTGGGAGGGTGGGGTGTCAGTATGGACCACATGGGAAGCTTCAAAACTTACACACTCCCTCCCCTCCCTCGTCTGCCCTGCTATTGCCCTAGCCTGAGAACATCCCACTCAATCACATCCCCCTGACACACTCAGCCACAGCAAGCCATTCAGTGGCTCCACAGCTCCCAGGACCATGTCAGCCATTCCCACAGCCCGCTCCAGAGAAATGCCCTCCACTGCAACCCGGGTCACCCTCACAGCTTTGAGAGCATCCATTCTTAGGAGTGTTTGTGGTTTTCCATAGCATTTGGAGTTGAATCCAGCCTGGCTCACTTGGACACAAATTACAAGCAGGAAATCTCTTTTTCTGGCATTTATGATGATGCAGGTCGAGAAAATGAGGAGGTATACAGTAGGGCTGGAGGCAGCACAGACAATGTCAGACAGTGTGTCGCTCTCTCTTCTCAGCCAAATTCCTCCACTTTGCCCAAGACACCCAGTCAATTAATAAGACATCGTCTCCTCCCCTTTGCAGCCGCTGCACAAGAGGCCACCCAGGAGCCAGCAGCCCTCACTAAAGCAGCTCCTATGGTGGGCTGCTGGAATGCTGAGCGCTTTGGGAACATGCACTAAGAGAGAAAAGAATAGAAAAAGCCCCATCATCGTACGATGGGGCAGCCGGTCAAATCTGGGGCACAATAGGAAATGTGGCCAAGTGCAGAATTCCACAGTTTCCCGCCTTATCCCTGACTCTAATTCTGAACACATTTACTCTGTAGCCTCTGAAAAATGCGCTATAATTACTTCTAAAAACCAAGCAATTATATAATTTATGTCCTACAGATTGTGATTTTTTTTAAAAAATGTTCTTTACTTATGAGATGGTAAGGCAAACACTATAAATTCCAGTATTTTATTTATCTAAAAAAGGGGGAATGACATCATCATGAATGAAGATGGTACAATTACAGTTACTAATTTTTACACAAAATCGAGTTGGTAGGGTTAAGAACTAGAGAAAAACTGTGCAAAAATATAATTCAAATTATTTGATCTAATTCAGATAACTCATGATTTGAGAGTTTCTCTTAATAAATACAATATCCACAACCTGTATTTACCATATTCAGTAACACAAAATAGTTTGTTAGTTACATGCAAAGATGAATTAAAAACAAATTATGTAGGTTGTTAAAAGGTTGTTAAAAGTCAGAATCCCAACTGAATACGGAATGAAGGAATAAGCAGAGTAAACCCTTGTAAATTTAGACATTTTTATTACATTTAACAAATGTACCATAATCGTAACATTCATTTTAAACTTTAACCAGAGCCCTTAAGTACTCTTTTTCATACATAGACATATACCTTCAACCACAAAACTATTAATAAGACTAGAGAACGAAAAGAGTGCATTCTCACTTTGGAGAACTGGAGTTGATTCAACTCAGAATCTTGAACAGTCATGCAAAACAATCACATTTATATCCCTAGTTTCCTAAAACACAAAATATTTTTGCTCTGATTCTTAATTTTTAAAGTTAATTTTATAACCTCATATTGGGAAAACATTGTTTTTTCCTGTTTTGTCTTTTTAAAAGAGGAAACTAAACGACACCTAAAGGAATATGGCTTGGCTTTTACAAAATATATACACTATAAAGACCATAAATATAACCTCATTATGTGTGTCTTTTTTAATCAGTCATATAACAATCCAATAACCCACTTTAATAAGTTAAGAGAATAATATTTATATATCCAGCCCAGCTAGATAACTACAATTCATTAATAATTTTTCATTAATATCACATTTATCAAATTTATTTTTCAAGTAAAGAGCTTTTTTTTTGTTCTGTGCTGAACGATCAAACCACTGGTGCTGCTCTGTGAGCACTGGCAAAACAGAGAGGACAAGTAGATCTAGTTGAAATGGCCCTCAAAGGGTGCTTTAGACTGAAATGTATGTAGATACTGCCCCTCGGTGGCAGCCTCTGATTGCACAACTGCATGTTAAAAGCATCAGTTACCTTTGAATGATTTTTGATTGATTCTTTGCATCCAACACTTTACTGATGCTTTATTTAATGTTATTTCTGGGGTAGCATTGAAAAATAAAGTACTAAAAAATGTCTTATGGATATAGAACTGTCAATGGATTCACTTTAACAAATTGGATAAGCAAGAATGCATGTAGTATATATAATGTGTGTATATATATATATGTGCGTGTGTGTACAGTCATCTATATATATATATATATATATATATATATATATATGTAGTTAATGTAGACTGTGAGGGTATATGAAGTACCTAACCCTTTTGGTGTTCAACCTGAATGGAGGTCACAGTGATCTGAAAAATATGAAAGTTTCATGCCGGTTATTCATTACAGATATGCTGGGGCATCATTGCAACTGTAACATAAGTCCATATAAAACAACAGCATTATCCTACATGAGTGCTGGACATTTCTGCTAGATATATATATATATAGTTAGAATATTATATATATATATATATATATATATATATATATATATATATATATATATATATATATATATATATATAGTTAGAATATTATACACACACATACAACCAGTCAGAAGTTTGGAGACACTTGACTGAAATGATCTTAAAAACCTTTTGATCTGAATGTGTATGATTAAATGTTTGAAATCTGTGTTGTAGACAAAATAAAATTGTGCCAACATATTCATTTCTTTCATTAGAAAACTAACATTTTATTTAGAATTTTTTTTTTTTTTTGCGGCTAATAAGTGTCCAGCATAGGTGGGAACTCCTTTAATACTGGTTTAAAAAGCATCTCAAGAAATCGGTTGAGAAAATGCCAAGAATACATTTCTGGAAATTCTAGGCTAAAAAGGTGTCTACTCTGAAGATGCTAAAATATTAAATTATTTTTGATTTATTATCATAACATAATAGTTCCATTTGTGTTATTCCAGAGTTTTGATGACTTTATTATTATTCTAAAATGTGGAAAAAGAATAATAAAAATAAAGAATGAGTTTCTAAACTTTTGACTAGTAGTGTGTGTGTGTGTGTGTGTGTGTATATGTATATATAATATTATAATATATATATGTACACACACAGATATATATATATATATATATATATATATATATATATATATATTTATATATAGCTTCACTGATGGTAAACAATGGTTTGGAAAGGTACAAAGAAATGTAAAGCTTTTGTTGTTTTTTGAAGCTGAGGATTTGCTTTGAGCTTCACTGCTACAGATCAAAGCTTTGGCAAAAAAAACAAACAAAAAAAAAACAAATCAATGGATAAAAGACATACTATGAAAATCTATGAATATTTTTTACTTTCATATTAAGGACTGATACTCGCCCATCTAGAGCAACAGCATGTTCCAGTATTAGAGAAAACTGAGGATTATTTCAAGATGCAAAAGTTCAGGTGTCAGAGACTGCCTGCCACAACACAGTGAGCTGGTGTTGGTAATGTTAATGTTAAAAGCTCCTCTTTGTCACATTTGTTTTTCACCAGTCAAAATTCTTGCTTAAAAATGTTGCTCAATTGGACAAAATTGTACGATGCTGCAAGGTCAAAGTTAAATGTCCTGTTTAGGACTATGAGAGGTAAGTTCCTGCTCCCCAACCAGTTCTAAAAATGACAATTCATACAAAACGACCATAAAATCTGACTTCTTTTTTAAACAACAACAACATTCTTCTACTGAACACAACATTACAAAACAAGCCCCAATTATTAACATTAGAAACACAAAACAGGTGATCTATAGCCACCTTCCTCTCAGGTTACATAGCCTATGACGTAAGAGACAGCATTCATAAGGGACATGTCGAAGCTCAAATCATCATGGAGAATTGCTCCACCTCCGTGAGCAGATGAAAGAGTGATCCAACTGTCTGACCGCTGGCGGCACAGAGAGATATGTACTCACACTGGTCCCTCTGCTACGATACCAGGAAAAAAGGGCCACACAATTAACCAGCTTCGGAGAGCATTAAAGTAGGCCAACAATAACTTGTGATGAAGGAGTGCTCAGATCAAAGGAATGGGCTCTTTTCAAGAGCATGCTGTTACGATATGTGTTCTCTCTACCTCAGAAAATGGTAAAAGATACTCTCTAGAATATACATGAAACCCTCATTCAGCCAGCTAGACCAGAGAGCTCTTTAGAACTCTGAAAATCTGCTGCTGGCATTGGCTGACGCAAAACACAACTGCTTTAGAGATCAATGAAACGATAGAAGAGAGTGCTGACCTATCTGCCCGTATCAGAAGCATAGGTCTTTTGCCTCGGAGTCTGAATAGCTCTGGCGCATATTCATCAAAGCCAAATTCTCAGCCTCTTCCTAATGCTGTAAAGCGCTGACCCTGTTTTTTCCTCTCTGTGTGTTCCCATGCACCTGTCTCACTGCCCTTGTACTAGGACTCTGAACTGGCATGCTTAATCTCCCAAAGGACAAACAGCACTACAGTAAAGCAACTACTAAGGCCTCCACCCGCCCAAGTGGAGTTCAATATAGGACACATACACGTACTCTCTTTCCTGTTCTATTATTATACCAAAACAAAAAGAGCAGAGCAGGATTTGAGGGAGCTGCGGGGGTTTGGCACAAAGTGGAGATGGAAAAAAGCCACGTGCAGGCCTTTGATACTGGAACGTGAGCTGAGCTCAGGATGCTCTTATTGCTCATCTGTTGCTCTGTCACGTAGGCAGAAGCAGGAGCACCATTGTATCTGCATGCATGTTTGTGTGTCTTCTATACACTCTATACAAGCCCTCAGTGATTCAGTTTGTGGATGTTACCACTTGTTTCAATGTAAAGGTAAAGAGGTAAAGGATATGTGAGCTCCTACTGAAGGAGACTGTTTAATACACAGGCTAGTTGGCTTTAAAGAGGCATGATGTTTTGGTTTTGTTTTTTTTTTTGCTCACTTGTTTATAATGCATAATGGTCCTATACACAAAAGTCATGCTAAAGAATGAAATGCAGCTATTTTTGCATAGCAGGTCAACTGCAACGTTGAGTCTTATCAGTAGAAAGTCTTCCAATAGTACAACAGAGAATGCTATTATATCGAGCATTTTTATAAGGACGGTCCTTTAACCTCATGATATGCTCATGTGCCTTCAACAATGAAATCTATTATAACCGGAAATGCCAAACTTGGCTAATTCACCACATCGAGCACAGAAAGTACAGAGAAATGTTCGGCCATCTGTACAAAGACATAATATTATGAGGCAACCGGGCCTATATACCTTGACGCATACACTCCCTGCTGCTACCTTTTGTTCTGCTTACTACTTAGAAATCTATTTTACTAATTTGTCATTACGTACAAATTAGGACATAAAGAATATATTTATAGGGATGCAGAAGCATCATTCTGTTCTTTAGTTAAATATGTGGAGCATAAAACATTTTATATAAACATCTGCTTTAACCTGGCTATCAGATAAAAACTCTCTCAGAATAAATCCATCACTACTGGAATTTGTTTGATTGCAGTTTCTTAGCACTATGTGTTAGGATCTTAGTTAGATTTTTAACATATACGTTCACATATACAGTAAAATAATCCTTTTTACTCCCAAAATAACCCATTTACTTGCATAAAATAATAAATTTGGAACACTGTGTTAGATGTTCTTCCTTGACAACTTTTTTTTTAAAAAAGAAAAAAGAAAAAAAAGATTTGTCTGAATACACGCAAACAAATCTCTGCTACTTCATCATGAAACTCAGATCGGAAGAAGCCTGCACAAAATCAAACAAGTCCTGGATCGCATACTTCTGACCCAATCTAGACAGAGACAACACGCTTAACAACTCAATTTACAAAGACATTCACCAAAGATAACAGACTTGACCATAGGGCCATGAGAATAATTTAACACATAAATAATAAATCTTATCTTTTTGTTTGAATAAAGAAAATATCCCTTTCTTCCATTTTTTTTTTAGCCTAAAGGGGTGAGACAGCACAGGTACTGGAGCATTCGTTCCAGTTAGAGTATGATGTCATGCTTCTCTGAGTGACACTCAGCTTATGTGTGTACGTGACATATAGCAGATGCGGATCCATGGCCACTTGGATCAGGAGTGCGGAATTAAGTCTGGACCAGTCCAGAAATCAGTGGATCATAAAGGGATCAGGCCTTTTTTCTCAAACACCCCCCACACAGTACTACCCTGCACCACACATCTATTGCTAGTGAAGGGCTCGGGTGATTTCGGCTCTGGCGCTCCTGCTTGCGTGCTCTGCATTTGTGATAAAGGGAGACCCGGCTAATGTAGAGGAACACGCACAGAGAGGACGAGACAGCTCACTCTGAGAAGCTGAAAGCAGACTGTGGTTCGCTCTGAGAGGGCTCATCGTCATCAGGGCCCTGTGTGAGGGGCGTGCTGACAGACAGCTGAAGAGGAGTCTTCTCCTGAGACTGGGAGGAAGACGAGGATGAGTGGGTGCTCTCACTGGAGCTGCTGCGTGTCTCTGTGCTTGTGCTGGTCTTTTTCATCTTCCTGCGCTTGGCTAGAGGAGCCTTATCCACTGTCTGCAGTCGGAAACCCTCCCGCTTACACTTGTTGAAGGCCTAGGAGAAAACATAGTGCTACTTCACATTAGTGATGGGGAAAAGTCACTGACAATATGTAACCCCCTAACTGATTTTTTGGGCTGATGCAGAAACAAGAATCATGTTGCTGATTTTCTATTACAGTCGGAAAACAATGTATGGATTTCATACAGTCCCCTCTGAAACGACTGGTACAGCAAGGCCAATTTGTTTGTTTTTGCTCTAGACTGAAGACATTTGGGTTTGAGATCAAAAGATGAATATGAAACAAGAGTTTAGAATTTCAGCTTTTATTTCCTGGTATTTATATGCAGATGTGCTGAAAGACATAGAACATAGCACGTTTTGTATCAGACCACCCAACCATTGTAGGCGAGCAAATATTGGAACACGTGACTGGCAGGTGTTTCTCACTACTCAAGTGTGTCCTGTTAGACTGACTGTTTAAACAATAAATAGGTCTGAACATCTACTCTCGGTTTTACCCTTCAGTTTAACCTTTGAAGACTGCATTTGTTGTTAAAAAGGATAAGCCTCTACCAAAGTGAAGGAAGGCCAAAGTGTAGAGAAAGGCTGGATCTGCTCATGATCTAAAACATACAAGGGGTGGCGGTAGTGTCATTGCTTGGGCTTGCATGCCTGCTTCTGGTACAGGCTCACTGATCCTTATTGATGATGGAACTCATGATGGTAGCAGCAGAATGACTTCAGAAGTTTACAGGAACATTTTGTCTGCCAATTTACTAAGAAATTCATCCAATCTAATTGAGAAGAACTTCATCATGTGGCAATGGTTTTAGACTGGCCAAGTCAATCACCAGATCGTAACCCAATTGATCATGCATTTCACATCTTGAAGAGGAGACTGAAGGGAGAAACCCCCGAAACCAAACAACACCTGAAAGAGGTTGTAGTAAAAGTCTGGAAAAGCAACACAAACGAAGAAACCAACAATTTGGTGACGTCAGAGAGTCGCAGGCTTGATGCAGTTATTTCAAGCAATGGACATGCAACCAAGTATTAAGTGTTACTTACTTTTAATTTACTTTTGCTAACCTAAAATTGGGATGGAAAAAGATTCTATGTTTTATGTTGTTTAACACATCTAGATGTAAATACCAGGAAATAAAAGCTGAAATCCTAAACTCTAGTCACATAACCATCTTTTTATCTCAAACCCAAATGTCTTTGGTGTATAGCACAAACAAATGAATCGGCCTTGCCGTTCCAATAGTTTCAGAGGGAACTGTAGTTCATGTTGTGCTATTGAGCACAACATAGTTTAGTTTGTTAGCTTTCAGGAATGGTGTTGAGTGCATCCACCCAAAGCTTGTGCTGTAATACTTCAATGTTAGTACAAAGAAAGTCAGATGCAGCATAATGCAGCAAAAATAAGTTGTATCCACAGCTACATTTAGAACAGTTTAACTGGTGCACTAAGTAGATCCTACAATGCCATACTATACTGTATTTAATGAGCATACAGTGAAAAGGAGGTCATTGGTGATTAATCCTACACATATTCCTGCATGACAATTAAAACTGTGGGTAAACAGAAAAGAAATTTTCTATCTTTGAATATTAAATAGAACTTCATTCAATTTGCTGCCTAGTTTTTGTCACAAATTAAACTGTTTTATTTATCATTAAATTGTTGCTACTAAGCAGAAATTACAGAATTACTTGAAACGGTCTTCACTACAACAGCCCGACAATAATGATATATTGTTTTCCCTAATCATTACCCTCTCTCTCTCTCTCTCAATCTGTTTCACTCACATTGAAGGTGGCTTTAACACAGGTGTTTACAGAGGCGGTAGACAGGCCCAGAATGTCAGGCGTCATGAGGGGGTTGGACGAGAGCTGGCTGTCGTCCTGCAGCCACGTGTTATAGCGTAGCTCACACATCTTTATCCTCTTGTTAGGGTCTACTGTCAGGAGCTCTGTTCAGATCCCACAGACACATACACACACACACATACACACACACACACAGATACACATGCACATAACATTTACTCACAGTATTAGAAACATACACCATCTTAATTCATTACTGATACAATCTGCTCTTCAGCAGCACATCAGTCTCACCTTGAATGAGCTCCTTGGCCTGCTGTGACACATTCCTCCAAGCTTCGCCCTGGAAAGAGAAGTCTCCTTGTTTGATCTTCTTCATGATCTCCTCTGCACTCGTGTGTGTTAGGCCCTTCTCCTGACACTGAAATGGCACCTGGCCAGATAGCATGGTGTACTGCAACACAACACAGCATGGAGCAAGGGATTTAGACATACTGTACATTTTTCAAGTCCACTGTTCCAACACTTACAGATCTAGAATTGGATCTAGATGAAAAGTGTAACTGTTTAGATGCTGTTATATCAGATGAAAATAATCAGATACAGAGTTCCAAGAAAGAAAAAAAAAAGAGTATGATTCAGATCAAAAGCTGCAGTTCCTTTTTACAAGCCAACGTTATTAAACCTACAAGTGCAGAGGAAAGCAGTCAGTGGTGTCAGGTCAGAATATTTGGTGTGACAAAAAAATAAAAATAAAAATAAAAACAGAAGTCTCCGGAACAATTAGCTGCTAAGTTTTATTGAGCATCTTATTAGCATTCAGTTATCGCAAGCCCTTGCGATAGGCACTTTTGGGATATCGATAGTTGCGGTCTATTGTGCAGCCCTAATTCTCATTGAACATGTATTACTTGGCACTTGCAGCCATGTGATTAATCCACATGATGCAATAGTTTTCTACCAGAGAGAGCAAAATTTCAAGATCTTACATACAGCAGCTTAAAAAAAAGGTTTCACTTCCTCTTTATTTGGCCTCCTTCTGTCATGCTCCTGCTCAAAGAGAAAAAGACTCAGATACACAACTGTGTGTGCACTTTATCTCTCACTCTAACACTCAGCGCTGCAGGGCCTCTCACAGCCTGTCTGAGAGCATGTCATCAAGTGCTACCCACTGCACTACCCTGCTCACCCCCCTCAGGTGGCTAGAGTAAGGGCTAACTCTCACACAAACATGCACACATAGACAAACAAAAGAAGAGAGAGAGAAGGTGAGAGAGGGAGAGAGAGAGAGGGGGAGAGAGCAAGAGGGGGGAGAGAGAGGGGGAGAGAGAGGGAGAGAGAGAGAGAAGGGGGGTGAAAGAGAAAGAGAGAGCGAGAGAGAAGGTGAGAGAGAGAGAGGGTTAGAGACAGGGAGAGGGTGAGAGAGGGTTAAAGAGAGAGAGAGAGTGTTAGAGAGAGAGGGTGAGAGAGAGAGGGTTAGAGAGAGAGGGTGAGAGAGTGAGAGGGTTAGAGAGAGAGAGAGAGGGAGTGAGAGGGAGAGAGAGAGAGAGAGACAGGGACAGAGAGGGAGCGAGGGGGTTAGAGAGAGAGCGAGGGTGAGAGAGAGAGAGGGTTATAGAGAGAGAGATGGTGAGAGAGAGGGTGAGAGAGAGGGTGAGAGAGAGAGAGAGGGTGAGAGTGAGAGAGAAGGTGAGAGAGAGAGAGAGACAGGGAGAGAGAGAGGGTGAGCTCTCTCTCACTCTTAGCATGCTTTCTATATAGCGCTTGGTGAAACGCAGTCGAGTAAAAACTAATATTTCAGCGTATGGACAGTCTCCGTGATTTCCATGAAATCCGAGGCCATTTTCAGTAGCCGTTTTCTCCTTGGTCCTTTTGCTTTTTCATTCCTTTGTATTCTGCTTTTCTCACAGTAACATGAAGTATTTTACATATATAGTAGCTAATACCCCTATTCCAACACAACCTAGGGTTAGTGTAATATGCCCTTCAATACACATACAAAACGACAAAAAATGTGTAAACTGTGTAAACAACACAAACGAACAAGGTAAATAAAAACCGATCCGCAAAGTAAGATATAATATATAATATATATGTAATATATAATATAATATGTAATGTATATATAATGTAATGTAATGTATGTATGTATATATAATATGTAATATAATATATATGTAATATATATATATATATTACTGCATTCTTCTAGTTATTGGCCGGTTTGACTGGTCACTTGAATGAAATAGGTTTAATCTTAATAACTGAAAAACACAAAGGCCCATAAATAATGGCACCCTAGTGTTCAGTCACTGGAAATTTCAGGAATGGAAAGCTCTATGGCTCTGGATAAATATCCAGATTATTACTGCACACATTTGAATAATGAGCCTGATATTTAAATATTTCATAACATAAATTAGTGGGGATTTTTTTTTTATGGTAAAAGTGGTCCATGTTTTCAAAGGTTTTGAGAACCCCTGCTCTACGTGGAACATGGAATTCCATCCTGTCAGGTAGTCTCATAAAGATTTCACTGTATAATACTCCTTGCTATATTTTCTAATGATTTAGATAACGCGCTGTAAAGTCAGCTGTATGTATTCATTCTAGCAGCTGGCTAAATAGTTGTAACATTCTGACCTTAACTTGATCTTAATGTGACCTTAATGTGTTTTAAATGCCAATAATGATTATAATTATCATTCTCATCAAGTGTGTTTTATATGCTTTTATACAACAGCGTGGTTGAATGCTCGTTGAATCTGAGTGCATTATTTTTGTATAACAGCACAGGTACAGTAGTGGCTGGCTGTAATGAACAATAATTAGTTAGTTAGTTAGTTACAGTTATATTTATATAGCACTTTTCTAGACACTCTAAACATTCATAGTATGGGGGGGAATCTTCTCAATCACCACTAGTGTGTAGCATCCACCTGGATGATGCAACTACAGCCATAGTGCACCAGAATGCCCACAACACACCAGCTATTAGTGAAGTGGAGAGGAGATGGTGATGTAGCCAATTCAGGGATGGGGATTATTAGGGACCCATGATAGAGAAGGGCCAATGGAGGAATTTCGACAATGGAGGAAAATCTCAGGAGGTGTATCTTTTTACGATACACCTCCTGAGATTTTTAATGATCACAGAGAGTCAGGACCTTGGTTTAATGTCTCATCCGAAAGACGGTGCTGTTTTCACACTATAGTGTCCCCGTCACTATACTGGGGCATTAGGCCCTACAGAGACCACAGGGTGAGCAACCCCTTGCTGGCCTCACTAATATCACTTCCAATAGCAACCTTAGTTTTCCCCAGGAGGTCTCCCATCCAGGTGCTGGGCAGGCTCAATCCTGCTTACATTCACTGGGAAACCAGGTAAGAACTGCAGGGAGATACGGCTCTGACACACATTAAGTTCATATTGATGTGCTCATTATAATACAGTATTGCTTGGTAACAGCTCAGATGCAGGGACTTGAACACCAGACACTCAGCAACAATCTTAGACTAATAATAAATGGATTTAAAAATGTGTTGATGTTTAACAAAGCAATTCTTATAACTGTTGAAGTGATTCCTGTGTTTTCACAGTAAAATGACAGGATTTGCCTCTGTCTGTGTGTGTGTGAGAGAGAGAGAGAGAAAGAGAGAGAAAGAGAGAGACAGAGATAGTGATAAGATCCAGTATGACAGAGCTTGATAAGAGAATGGCTGTTTATACTGTAGATGTAACGTAGGTGAGAACAGGAACTAACGTGTCTCTCGAATATTCCACAACATTAAATCTAGCTATAAAGCGTTATAATGCAGACGTGTCATTCAATAATAAATTAAACATTGTAATCATTGGCAAATGGCTGTGGTATAAGCAGAATAACACACTCCAGCTCCAACTACTTTGGTGGGGATGGGCATGCATTATTTTTGTATACCAGCAGGGTCGTGTTGTTCCTCACATAAGCAAGGGATAATCCATGGCTAGGTGTGCATTACACAATTTTAATGCACGACATGGTGACAAATAACCACCCGATGTGAAGTGGAGAGCATTAAAGTAAGTGCATCGTGTAATGCACACCTAGCTGTCGATTATCCCTTACATATAGTCACTGGCCAGCATTAACAAGTCAAAGCTGTCATTAATGTTTGCAGTGCAAAGAGAGAGAGAGAGAGAGAGAGAGAGAGAGAGAGAGAGATTGTGCATGTGTGAATTACCTGCGTCTGTGCCACGTCTCTACTAATTATGAAGCTATGAGTTTTACTACTATATGGAAATGTAACTACATGTTACAATAGCTACAATTGTTTATAGGCAGTGCATTCATTTAGAACCGTGATTACACTTACTGGAACTACCTGTGTGTTTAACGATATGAACACACACCTTCCAGCCAATCAGAATCGAGTATTCAGACAGACCATGGTATAATGCCCATATAAGTTCATCTTTAGGCTTTGGTCTGAATGGTAGTGTCTGGAGGTTTTTCAGCAAGCATAATAAGCATTTGTGCTTATTATGGCACTGAAATGTTAATATAAAAAAGGCAAAAAAAGGCTGTCATTTCAACAAGATTAACATTAAACCGATCTATTGAAATTAAACAAACAAAACAATAAGTAAGTTAAATCCTATTAGAAGTTTACATTTTTAAGTTTTTCCATTTTTTTAACCAAGTTCCTTTTGGGAACAAATAACATATGCATTGCTGTTTCGATTGCAAACCCAATGGCATGCTCTTACCAGTATGACCCCCAGACTCCAGAGGTCACAAGACTCATCATAACCGCCGTATTTGAGGATCTCAGGGGCGGCGTACTGTAGGGTGAAGCAGGGTGTCTTCAGAAGCTGGTTGTCAGGAGGCTTGAGCCGAGCAAAGCCAAAGTCGATTATTTTTATTTCTGAACTCTCACTTTCATCAGTGAAGAGCAGGTTCTGAGAAGAAATCAGAGAGATTAAAATCCAATACTACTATCATTAACAGTACCCATAAAGTAGAGTTTTATCTAAACAGTCGTTTTATTTGAACATTGGAAACTGGCCTATGGTGTTTAATGTAAATTAATCTAACTACACAGTGTATATATTGGAGAGTGATGTGCTCTGTTTAGATGTTCAGTATGGTTCAGTATGATTCTGCTTTGTATACCTCACCCTTTTGATACACACCCTTTTTTCAGCATTCCCACAAAAGCGTAATAAAGACTCATAAAGAGTCTAATACCAAGAGATCTATGCGCAGTTCATCTAAAGCAGTTCCCATTATGTGGGGAGTTGTCAAACACGTTCTCTCAATCCCAAAAGACGTGCCAGGGCAAATGGTGGAGCTGAGTGTTAAGTGGCGTAGCAGTAAAAGGTCAGCTGTACCTCTGGTTTAAGGTCCCGATGCACCACACCTACGTCGTGCATGTGGCTCACAGCGGACACCAGCCTCCGCATGATGCGGCTTGCCTCCGTCTCACTGAAGTGCTGCTTCCTCCGGATCCGCTCCAGGAGCTCTCCACCACGCAGCAGCTCTAGAACCAAATACGTATGCAGCTGCACACAGACGTGAGTGTGTGTGTGTGTGTGTGTGTGAGAACAGATGAAAAGCAGCAGGCAAATATTCTTTAGCCCAGGCAAAAAAGCAACAAAGGCCGGGTAGATCAGCACCATATTTTGTTTTTCATCTCAAGAACCACATTGGATACCATGATAGGAATAAGAGGCATACACAAATATATATGAACAGGTTATTATAGCTCAGAGGAAGTGTACAGCAGAAGCACTTGGATTTTTTTTTTATAGAAAATAATAACATAATACGCACATAATAACAATAAAATATGCAATTGAAAAGGGTATACTTAATACTCTTCATCTTACTCCGAGCTAGCACAAAGCATAGCATAGAAAATGCATAAGTATTATTTAAGGAGAGGGTAAGAGAAATAGAAATGAGAAACTAACATAGATAGGAGGATTTGCATTGAATGTAGGGCAATGGGCATTCAAATACATTTGCTGTGCTCCACTTCCCCTGACTGAATAAAGTGGTAGCATGCCTAGAGCAGGTCCACAGCCCTTCAGCCTCTCTGTTTCTTTATCTCCCTTGCAAACACACACACACACACACACACACACACACACACACACACTAGGGCTGCAACTAACAATTATTTTGATAATCAATTAATCTGTCGATTATTTCTTTGATTAATTGATTAGTTGGATTAAAAGGCCAATTTTAATTTTTTTATTTTATTTATGTGAAAACACATTTTCACATTCTGCCGATGTTGTCCTTCAAACATTGTGCAAATTGAAGGCTATGAAAAAGGTATTAAATGTATCTATATGGGCTATGCTATACATTGTGCAAAGGATATTTAAAAATATTAATATTATATTTGGAAAACAAAAAACAACAACTGATTGTCCACAAGCTTTAAAGCAGAAGTTAAATCACTATATTAAAAATGTTAAAAAAGAAAAACAAAAGCACAAACTATGTGTTAACTGGTAAGAGGTTGAATGTTCTGCAGTAACACACACATTCACTCATCTGAACACAGTAACGTTACTTTATTCTGTAAATGTTTGACACTTCTTACGTTTATATGCAATTACATGTTCTAACCTCATTACAGTTACTGCTCTCATAAACACAACTACTTTTGTTTCTAAATATCACTACATATAGCATCTAACAACATATTTGATCAAAATGAATATTTTAGTCTGAGTTATTGCGCTTCCTTTATATTGCATGCTGTTTGATTGACGCGTAGATTCGCGCTCACTCAGTGAAGTTTAACGGAGACTCGCTCACTGTCAGGACGAGTCTTTATGTAAAATGGAAATACTGGCGTGAATTTCGAACATTTACAGATAAGGATATAAAGGTAAAAATGTCATTTCTGTGCTGAAGAAAACATGTCTGGAACACATTAAACAGCACACGCATGTGTCTCAGTATCCGACACGACAAGCCATGTTAATACACTTACGAGTTTGTTTGAAGAGCTTAATATAAAACATTCTCATGTTTTGGACGACCTGGATCGTGCACTTTTCCCGCAACAGCTCACTCTGTGACCACCACTGTTTCTCGGATGTGTTTTATTCATAGAAATGTGTTTTTCACCATTGTGAAGTGACATCACTGACGGGAGTTCTCCACAGTGACGTCACAGACCCGACTAATCCATAATGAAATTCCTTGTTGATTATTTTAATCATCGATTATTTTCGATTATTTTATTGATTAGTTGTTGCAGCCCTAAAACACACACACACACACACATGCAGTGGCCTACCTGATCATGGTAAATCTCATGAAGCTTGACTATGTTGGGGTGTCCCTCACATAGCTTGAGAGCAGCTATCTCTTTCTGCGTCTGTGCCTCCATTCTTCACAAAGAGGGAATACATACAAGTTTGTTTAGACCGTAAATGCTCGTTTTATTACCGCATTTAAACTCAAGACTTTCAAAAATGCACGCAGTACATAAATTTAGCCTTGTATTCACATTCCCAAGAATGCTACAACCAGAATTGAATCCTGTGGTACTGTTAGAAATGGGATATATCACGACACTTTCATAGAATACGTGAAGAATATATATGTCATTTGATAATAAACATGGAGCACACTAAATTAAGAATAATTCCTTATGCAAAGTCAAGATCCGTGATGTGAAATAATTCATGAGACATGGATTACACCGACTTAAATCACAGTATTGTTGAAATCTCAACTCTGATTGGTCAGAAGGTGTCCTTGAATTTTCTCGAACAGCGTGGCTCTGACAATAGTGCCAGCTGCAAGGCAAAGCACAGCACAGCTCGGTCTAATGTGCTATCATTTCTATAGTAACAGCTACTATAGACAGAGGACTTTGTGCCTGTTGGTTTCTCAGTAACATGACCAGCTGTGGGCGATTTTTTTTTTTTGTTTTAAAATGACAGAAAGAATGAAACTATTTGTAGCTGCTGTAATGAACAAACTAGTTCTAGGGATGTTCCACAACATTAAGTAACCACATGTCATTTTTATTTATTATTTATACATTTTTCATCCTTGGCAAAATATCTGCGGTATAAGATGAATAAAAATCTTAATGCTCTAATAATTGAGGTGGTACGTTTGGGGTTGGGTATCACACCACCATTGTCGTTGAACATGACGTTGTTCCTCTAACAGTGTACACTGTCGTGATTTATTCCTTACTTAACAAACATATATACATGTATATACACACACACACACACACACACGCACGTACTACTGTACATGACCAAATGTTTGTGCTTTTTGAACATCCCGTCAAAATGTAGTCTCCCCTTTGCTGTTATAATAAAACCTCCACTCTTCCGGGAATGCTTTCCACTAGATTTTATGATATATTACCGGTCCCTCCAGGATTTTGCGATCGCAGAAATGAAGACAAAATCAAGCATACTTTGCAATATTCTGAGGATCTCGCAATTTTTCTAAATTACTGCAGATTTTCCACAGATTTGGGTTGAGACGTGCCATGTGACATCATCACAACGCGTTCAGCGATTCACGTACGTCGAACGTGAGTACGGCCAAACGATTTCATTTACCGACAAACGTCACTGCGAAAGACGATTCAAAACTTGCATCGCAAATTTGGAAAAAAAGCTGCAGCAACATCAATCACAAAAAACTCCACGAAACCCTGTACGGTAGTCCAGTATTACACTGCTACTATTATAAGCGCTGTACGTAAATACCTTTTACTGACAATCTTTACTGCGTATTTCTGCCCACTCTTCTTGTGTGTGCACTGCCTGCAGATAGAGAAGCTTCCCTCCCCAAGTGCTGTCTCCTTCAGGTCCATCTCATAGTTCACGTAGAAAGGGGAGTCCTGAATGATTCACAGCACAAAATATAGTATCCACACTATTCACACATAGCACATGATATTTCCAAACTCTTAATATTTCATAGGCCCTAATACGACACCAGTAAAAAGGGCCGGTGCTCTGTTACCTTCATCATGGCACTGCGTGCAACTGCAGCAGGTACAGGCCTCTCCACTTCACCGCACAGCTGAACTGGGTCATCCATCACCACATTCCTCTTGAACAGGATAGAGGGAGCTATGAAGGAGTATCCCTGCACCAGGCAGCACACATTCACACATACACAAAGACAAGAGTGAGCAAACATCTCAAACAGACTGAGGCAAATTTAGCATTCCAGGAAGCGAAGCTATTACCATAATTACCATGTCTGTAAATACCTAGAGGCCATTACAGTTTTCTTACAAGTGCTTAACTTGTCAACAATTGTATGCATGCTATTATTACAGCATGAAAACACACAAACATAGAAACAACTTGTCTGTGAATCAAGTCACAACCTACAGCAAGGCCCCCCCACACTTTTTTTTTTACCTGTTAGGACTGTAACTAACAGATTCATTCCAGATGACAAGCTTTGAAAAACATGCCCCTGGGGGAAAAAAAAACCCCGCCCTCTTGCTTTTCTCTTCCCCAGTGTCGAGCAGCTTGAGTTAGAAAGTCACATTTGTTGTCCATCTGCAGTAAGTGCATCGTGTATGGTGTTTAGCCTGCATAAAAGACTCAGTCAGCAGTGGCCCCCTCACACACTGAGCCTGCAGCTGTGGGTGCGACATTGGGTGGAGGAGTGGATGGATGGACGGAAGGATGAAGGGATGAATAGACGAAATGCTCTTAATTGCCGAGCCGAGCTGTTTGATTGCTCTGCTTTTCAAATCGCATCACGGCCCTCTAATGCAACTTAATTTGGTTTTGTGAAGGGTTTGAGAGGCGGGGGAGCAGGCTGAGGGCTGAGACGAGACACGCGCGTTTAAAGTTATCACTGCAGACGCAATCGTAGCAACGCCAGCAAATTACCAAGGACCAGAATTCCACAGTACATGAAAGAGGAGCGTTTATAAAAAAAAAAAGAAAAAAAAAAAGGCAAGCTGAAGTTAGTAATCAAAGGTTGAAGGAGTAATTGAGGCAGGCATGGTTATTCTAGCAGACGCCAACCTTTCATTGCATGACAGTGTCCTTAATGGAGCTATTGATCCTGCAGAGTGGAGCATGCAGAAGGCAATCATAGATACGATTTCATTCAATGGCGCCGACATCAGCTGGCATCATGTTATAGGCAACATTATGGTTCAAGTCGCATCAAAAATAGTCATTCACATCTGATACTTAAATCCATCTCCACATCAGCATAATTACATGCCTCTAAACAGCCCTTCTGCTCATTTCAATACCAACACAGCCAGCCAGGCTTACATTATTTACACTATCATTATAGAATGTCAAATATCACTCTTTACTTTCACCCGAAGGCAAATAGAGGGTCAACTTCACCACCACAGAAACTAACCGTATGTCCTTTCTTGTCTAAAAAAAAATCAGTTCAGCTTTGCGTCTATAAATGTGTTTAACGTTCTGAATGAATTAAACTGTACATTTCTGTGTTCCTGAGAAGTCAGGCTCTCTGACCCTCACCTGGAAAATGCGGTCGCAGTTCTGAGGCAGTGCGGCAGGGGAGTAAGTAGGATCCATCTCCGTGAACTCTTCCGCAAAGTTACTCACGTCTAGTTCATCCCGGATGACTGGCTTAAAGGGAGCTGGCACTTTCTTGGCAGCCAGATCCTCCCAGTTTATTTTCTGAATGAGACACAAATATTTCTGTTCAGTTACTATGTGCTTGTACCTCAAAGAGAGCTGTAACAATGATTTACCTTGAGTCAAGAATTTCTACTTTAATATTCCTAATAGGATTGATGCCATTTCTTGCCTGGTAAAAAGGGTGGCTCTTTACATCCTGAGCCCCTGAGAGCCCAGAGCCTAGCCTTTTCTTTGGGTCCTTAATGAGGAGTCGCTGAATAATGTCTTTGGCCAGGGGCCCCATGTCCTTGGGGTATGGAGGATCCTTCTTCAGAATTCTCCTGTGATGTGAGAAAGAGCAATAAAAACAGATATATAAGGTGCCATACTCTCTTTTGGTTATCAAGTGTTCCAAGGTCTAGATATGTATGTACTCTCATGTAAAGCTAGCATACTGTAGGTGCAAAAGCCACTGAAATATTAGAAGGGATCACAATAATCATTTTTCTAATCCAAAAAATGTAGGCGAGTAAAAACCTACATTACACAGTCCGTATTGGATCACGCAGAGATTTAAAAAAAAATAATTTTTGTGATCGTTGCGGCCAAAAATGCTTGACTTTGTTGCGGCTTTGTTCAAAATTTGCCATGCAAATTAGTGGCTTTTGTTGTTGGTTGTTTTGCAGAAAAATGCTCGAATTGGAGAAATTGCAATTGCACAAAATTGTTTTGCACGCTCTTTCGCAGTGATGTTTGCTGGTAAATTAGACCTTTTAACTGTACTCATGTTCGACACACATGACTCGAAGAGGGCTTTTGGCTGAATGCGCGTTGTGATGATGTCACATTATGCGTCTTAGCCCAAATCTGTGAAAATCTGATTAAAAATTTTTTTTTTGCTTGATTTCACGTTTATTTCTGCCATCGCAAAACTGCGAAATCCTGGAGGGACTGATTATAGTACATCATAGGCTTCTACAGGTGCATTTTGTTGCTGGACCAAATAATTTCCCCTTTATTCACCACATCATCAGTTGACAAACTCTCATACAATAAACACTCAAACAGTAAAAGATATACACAAGTACACAAAATCCAATGTGGTGCAAATTATCAGCCAAAACATTCTAAACCATGTGTGTTTTGTTACACTATAAGTCCTTGTCATATACAAAACTGTAGAGTGTGCAAAAAAAACCGCACCTCCCTACAGATTTAATTAGGAAGTAAGTAAATTATCAAACCACAATATCAAACTGAGGCTTCCTCTTTATCTCAACAGTTCTAGTTTCACCGGAGACAAACTCTCTTTCTCTCAAAGAACTAAGCATGCAGCGATGTTCTGAAAGCAACATGAAATCACAATTTGTTGCGTTTTAACAAACGGTCAGCGCTAAGCAGTTATACATAACAGAACAGCACTGACATTAATGGCCTGCATAAATTAAAAAAAAAACACAACAACCAAAAACCACAGTGTAATGTGTATTTACTTAGCTATATCGGAGTGGGAGTTCTCATCACCATCCACAGTGAAAGGAGAGCCACCAGTCATGAGCTCATACATCAGTACCCCAAGACTCCACCAGTCCACTGCCTGCAAGTAAGAGGTATCTATTTATCTAATGTATGTATTTATTACACATAGCTAAGTAATACATTAACTCTGTTACCAGACAAGCAGAGTGAATGGCTGAAATAAAGTAAGGAGAAGACCAATGTATAAGTACCTTGTCATGTCCAGATTCTCCACCTTCTACAATCTCAGGGGCCATGTATTCAATTGTGCCACACACCGAGTAAGCCCTCTCTAGCTACAAGGTGAGGAGTGGAGCGACAGTAAGTAAGGGAAAGAGCTTTATGAGCTACATGCTTCCTAGTTTCTATGCAGCCCAGCTTGCAACAACATTTTTCAACAGGTAAAAAAGATAAATCACATTGAAGCTAAACATTATATATTGTAACTGGTATGCATGGGTCAACTATGGGTCAGCTAAACATGTTTGACAAGAGCAAAGCATGCTAGGGCGTGCATGTACAAAGCTGGGTGGTCTCTGGAAAGTAATGAGGAAAAACGCTGTTTTCATGCAAGTCTTCTTTAAGAGCCTGGACATCTGGATCATCCTTGACTGTTTTAACACACACAACGTAGGACTTCCTATGCTTTTTACCCTGCTGTCTTATATCAATGTAATGCAACATTTTATAATCTGTCTCTAAACTTTTACATTGAAGTTCACTCTCTTAAATCTCTGCGATTTCATAGCAAAATACTGCTCTGATGCGCAACTGAATCGAGTGTACAATCTATAGCCAAGGACTGCTTTGTGGCAGTACTGAAATGTACAGTCTATGACTGGCCTCACCTCATCAAATTCCTTGCTAAGTCCAAAGTCTGTCAGGACAATGTGACCAATTGAGTCCAGAAGAATGTTCTCCAGTTTTAGGTCTCTGTAGACAACCCCTAGCTGAAGAAAAAAAAAAAAAAAAGAGAACAAAACGGAAACAGAAATGCTGATTTTTGTGAACAGAAAGATACCGCTGAAAATAATTAGCAAGATTTCTCTTTGTTTTGCATTCATGAAATCCTCTTTTATTTATAAATGAGCTCTAAGCTTCAGAACAGCAGCCTGTATGAAGCTTTAAGGGTTTTAACATTCACATGAGCCACAAGCTGTCAGTATGTGTGCTATGATACTGAGTCTGGTTTTTTTGGGGGTTTTTTTTTGCCCACCCCTGGGCAATATTTGTCTCCATCAGAAATTGCAGCTGTGCAGGGAATCAACATGAAGCAAAAATAGTGTTCTTCTGCTTTCTGTAAACAATGCCTTTGAGAACATTTGGGCTATATCTGTGTCCATTAAATTGGCTGCCCTGGATTCTCTGCAACAGCAAAAAAAATGGAGCAGATGTGATGTATAATGACTAGGGAAAGGAGAAGGGCTGAAGTGAAGTGAAACTCTTACAAGAGACTTTCACAGTATTCCCAATTTAAAAATCTTTTTTTTTCCTTCTGTATTTTGACATATTTCTGAGCAAAACAGGCTTGCTGTTTAATCGATTAGAGCTGGGTCTGGGGGAAGAGGGAGATAAAATACATTATATGGTATGTTTCTCTCGGCAGAGTGTGCAGGGTGGCATAGTCAAACATTTAACAGCAGGCACAAGTCAGAGTACTTTGATAGATGATCACAGAAAACCAAGACCTTTGTCCTGATGAATTATACACAAAACATCGAGATGCCATGCTCCTTACCTGATGTAAGTGTTCCAGTGCCAGTACGATCTCTCCACTGTACAAAGCGACCTCTTGCTCTTTGAAATGGACCCTTTGCACCAAGTGTGTGAAGAGCTCTCCCCCATTCACATAGTCTGCAATCAGAGCCTGGCATCAATCTAAACTCACTGCTGCTTGCAGATGGCTCTGAGAAATGATCTCTCTAATACGGTTCACAGCATCGTTCCAAATAAACATATAGTGATGAAAACAGAATGTACTTTAGATACCGTTGTGTTGTCTACATGTGCAACACATTTTACTCTTATGAACTTACAATGGAGTATACAGTTGAGGTTATAAGTTTACATACACCTTCCAGAATATGTCAAATATTAATAATTTAAATAAACAAATAAATAAATAAATGAGGGATCATAAAAATTGCATTTAGATTTTTTTATTTAGTCCCACCCTGAATAAGTTATTTCTCACAACAGATGTTTACATCTAGTCCACAAGACACAATAATAACTGAATTTACACAAATGAACCTGTTCAAAAGTTTACATACGCTTGATTCTTAATACTGTGTGTTGTTACCTGGATGATTCATGACTGTTTTTATGTTTTGTGATAGCTGTTCATGAGGCCCTTGTTTGTCCTGAACAGTTAAACTGCCCACTGTTCTTCAGAAAAATCCTCCAGGTCCTGCACATTATTTACTTTTCCAGCATCTTCTGCATATTTGACCTCTTTCCAACAGTGGCTATATGATGATGAGATTAGAGATGCACCGGTACTAAATTTCTCAGCCGATAACCAATTATTCAGAGTGATATCGGCCGATACCGATAGTTCTGCCTTTTTTGCCTTCTTTTAAATTAATAATAATTAATTCAACAATTCTGAAAAAATGCAAATAAAAACTTTATTCTCTCCATTTCAACAAGTTGTTTCACAGTAACTGGTCTCATAAACAGAAAACACATTACTCTAATTAACATTAACACATGAACTAAATTCTGAAGACTAAAGTAAGATTTCTTAACTTACTGAATGTTATTAATTCATATTAACATTGACTGAATTCTAAAAAACCTCCTGTTACTCTCACATTCACTCACCACAAACAAAAGCATTTCTACTTCATCATTGACATCAAACTGGTAATATATAATATCAACTTTTTTATATATTAACATTAACTGGATATGAAATATACTACTCTACAAATATATTTTTCTGTGTAATATATACTTTTTTGTCAACTCATCTTCATTTAAATATTTCAACGGTGTACTGGTGCTTTGATTCAGCACGAGCAGCTCGGCAAAAAAAAATAGACTAGACTCCGAAACTCCCGCTTCACCGCTGCAGCGTCCGGTGTAAATTTTAGCAGTGCAGAGATTACAGAGATTACAAATGCAGTTTTGTCATCATTCCACAGAAGAGATATCATCTTTACACACAGCACAAAATCTATGTGTTTTCCTGCCCTCTTTTGATTGACAGGATATAATCGGCCCTGATCATCGGATGTTTTAAAACTATCGGCCGATAGCCGATAGCATGACAAATTGCCTTCATCGGTGCATCTCTGGTTGAGATCCATCTTTTCATGCCAAGGACAACTGAGGGACTCGTACACAACTATTACAAAAGGTGCAAACATTCACTGATGCTCAAGAAGGCAACACGGCACGTTAAGAGCCAGGGGTGTGTAAACTTTTGAACAGGATGATCGGTGTAAATTGTTATTATTTTGTCTTCTGGAAAACCTGTAAATATCTTATGTAGCTTCTGAAGGGCAGTACTAAATGAAAAAAATAAGATCTTTAAACAAAATAATAACAGTTTTCACCGCTGTTATGTGAAATGGCTTATTCATTGCAGTTATAAATAAATAAATAAATAAACAAAATGTGATTTTTAAGATCCCTCATATTATTATCACTTTTTTGAAATTATTAACAACTTATGACCTCAACTGTAAGTGCAGACTGAAAAAGAAGACACGTACCTAAAATGAGGTGAAGCTTGGTGTCTGTCTGGAAGGCATAGTGCAGGGTCACAAGGAACGGAGACTGTCTGATATGCTCCAGCACCTGCCTCTCTGTACGCGTGTGCTCGGCTGTCTTCGCCTTCTGCACGATGGTGGCCTTTTTCAGCACCTTCATGGCGTACAGCTTGTCTGAGTCGTGTCCGCTCACTTTGCGCACCAAGAACACTTTTCCGTACGCTGTTCAAAAACAATGAGATCTGAGTGCACCCAAGTGGAGGACAGAGACCAGAAGCATAGAAGCAGGTCCACTGGTACTCACCTCCTGTACCCAGAACCTTCAGCAGCTCGAAATTCTCAATGCCTACACGTTCCACATGACCCGTCAGGTTTGCTGGAGAGAGGAACAAACAAGAGGCTGATTCTATATCATCTTACAATTTGACAAAACACAACAGGACGTGCTGTTATCAGAAAACAATCCAGGACGATGTAGTGTGATGCGGGCCAGCCTGACGTTGATACATTTCCTATAACAGCATGTCTGAAGTGTTTTACTCCTCTTACATCACAGCGAGTGGACAGACTTATCTTTTAATTACAAATTACCAGCCGAATACTTTAACCCCAGTTTCATGACAGCTTTAACACATAGCTTGGTACAAGTAAAATAAAAAGTGGTTGAAGTGATTTAAGTAAACAATAAAACACTTTAGGAGGGCTGTTACCACCCTGAGTGGATTATATTCCTAAAATTCCCAAAGTGAATCTTATACCACACCAATTTCCCAACAATTACAATTTTTATTTATTAATGAACAAAATATTGTGATTTGTAACCATTTATAGTTGCACTTAATGGTGTGGAACATCCTCTAATCACTTATATTATAGTAGCTATTACCAGTTCCTCAGGGTTTTTGGATCGCAGAAATGAACGCATAATCAAGCAAATTTGGGCCAAGATGCGTCATGTGACGTCATCACAACTTGTGCACATTCAGCAAAATCCCTCTTCGATTCACACGTGCCGAACATGAGTACAGCTAAAAGGTCTTGTTTACCAACAAACCATGCAAAACAATTCACTTGCAATTGCAATTTCGCCAATTCGAGTAGTTTTCCCACAAAAAAGAATGAAAAATCAAGCATTATTCGGCCAAAAACACGGTCCTTTTCTTACCAGCCTCTCTTTTTCCCTCTATTTTTAAAGTTTATAAGACACATAAATGCAGCTTTTCCTCGATATTCCCGAGAAACCGCAAAGTCCTGAAGGCTCTCCCGTGACTGTTACAAGACTCCTTCCAGAAACGGTAAAAATGTTTTTTAAAAAAAGACATCTCCTCACAAAAAAAAAGCTTTTGTTTTTCTTTTGTTAAAAAAACACTTATTTCAAATGTGTTTTTATTAACAAATTAGTATTGTTTTGTTTATGTAGACCATCCTCCATATAAGCCCCTGTGAATGAGGTGCTACTATAGAAATGAGAAAACATTAGAACCAGTCCGTTAATATAAATGATTTTAATTACAGCTGGTGCTACTGTCAGAGCCGGGCTGGTACAGAAAATGAATCAGCCCCTTCTGACCAATCAGATTTGAGAATTCAGCACACAGGAAATATCACACGCAAAAATATCCGTGTCTATGTCACACAGGCATTTCCAAAATCAGTGACGATTTTCATTAGCATATTACAATCACGTTGATTTAAGAATCAATGACTGACTTACTGCAATGATGTCACTTGTCTATCGAGAAGAAATGCTGTATAGCATAGAGCTGTACTGTTGCGCTTGGCAGAAAAGCAATGCAAATTACTACGATTAACATGTGAACATTCAGTGCATAGGGTATACATGTTAATGGAAGTATTGTTCAGAGATGTCTGAATGTTGCTGTAGAGGTGAGGGCTGTGTGAATGGACTACGTGGAACAGCATTTGAGAAGAGCAGGCCTGCACATGTGCTATCTAAAGCATACAAATAGTAAGAGGTCACATGTTCCTTTAGGTGGCTGTGATGAGCATGTCCACTGAGATAAACACATTCCTGCTCTATCTCTTTCTCTTTCTCTCTCTCACACACACACACACATGCATGCATTAACCTCACAAGGCACTTATCTCTCATCGCTTTCACTCTATGCATTACTGACTTATCATAATGCTCAGTTTCACTGCATTAACAGCAGGAATGCAGGAGCGTTTGTGCATTTAACAACACGCTAAATATTCCAGTCATTTTTTTTTAACTGTTTGCATGAGATTAACAGCGCTCTGGTTTTCTAAAAAATCCCTGATTGGGAAGCATAAAGTAGGCTATTAAAATAAATTTCATGACTAGATTAATCAATTGCAGCGACCAAAAACTACAGTTTAAGGTACTGTACTTGGGCAAGACTTTTTTCAAGAAACTGATATTAACAGGAAATTTAAACTGGATCGAACATAAACCAGACCAATGACAGAATTTGCAAAGCTTGCTCATTTCTGTTTTCTTGATTAATAAGGCTTCACTTCTACGGTTCCCAAAATGTCAGTCTTGAGTAAATAAAGTATAAAACATAAGAGCGTGCGCTGGTACATGAAAACAATCACCAGCAGGGGGATGTGATGCCGTTACCGCACCAGAGTGGCTCATTTTCCAATAACTACATTATCCGAATGTTTTCATTTCTCTTATACCACAGTAATTTCACATTCAAAAAAAATCTTTATAACAACGTCATACTTTTTTATTTATTGATTTAAAATTACATTCAATGTCATGGAAAGTCCATGAAACAAGTTATTTCCTGTAAGTGATCACATAGTTTATAACAGCTATAAACAGTCTTTCCCTCACCAGTCTCACTTTTTCAGACGCAATATAGCCAAAATTTCTGTTTATTGTTGCTCTGCTAGCAGAAATACATCCCAAAGAAGCTACAAACACTTTATAGCATGTGGGCTATCCAGCTAGCTAGCTCACATTGAATTGTACATTCTAGTAAAATTGGTGTCCCTTCATCTGACAAGCTTTCGTATTTTAAGTCAAACGCCTCGACCAATCAAATTAGTGGACCAGAACGAACTGTTGTATAATTAAGCAATATCACACAAGCAAGAACATTGTTATACTGAATATCAGCACGGCTGTGATCTGGCCATAGATACGAAGCCACAGGCCGAGTGCAGCAGGCATTCACAGCTGGGCTGATATTCATTACAACAGCACGATTGCTAGTGTGAGATTGCTTAAACATGCAACAGTTGGTTCTATAAACAAGAAATGAATATCAAGCCCATGTTATATCTATGGAATCCTTGGAACAAGACGAACAAAACATATATCTCAGCGTTCATTTCCGTCATTAACAATTTTCCGCCATCTTGGATTTTTTTTTTCGTAAAACCTACTTTTGCGAACTAGTCCTAGGTTTTTCGTCCTATCGGGACCAAACCAGTGCCGAACGATTCTATGTTGTCTCAATATCAATAATTATCAAAAAAAGTTTGAACTTTTACTCGAGGTAGCTACTGTATGCGAAAACATACGAAGTAGGCATGGCCACTTTGTTATTTTCGTTCTTGAACGAAATAGGATATCTTCACCAAACTCTGTATGCTTATGTATGAGGTCAATCTAAGGTTGCCCGAGTGTCTTTGTCTCAGGTTCCATCATTGTCTGAGGGCATTCACGTATGTTGAATAACATGGCCACCATCAGCCAATCAGCTTTCAGCAGCTATTAGACAAGGTTAACAATGGCCAGTTGGAACGAAACTTGGCGAACCCATTTAAATCAAACAGAGGTTTGTATAAAGTAGGTTTTTGTAGGTGTTAATGGTTGCATATAGTAATATATTTCAAACAATAGCTCTTCTCATTCTAAACAACTTTGCCTCAAGAATGAAACCATTCAGTATATATTTCAGATAATGTTAAAAACCTACTTTTGCAAATTAGTTGTAGGTTTTTTGCTCAATAAAAAAATTTTAACTTTCAATTTTACATGTAAACGGCATGCAAAAAGTAAAGGCAGTGGACTTAGCCACATTAGTTACATAGTAATAACTCTTCAACTGAATGAGATATTTTCACCAACTTGGTATACTTATGTAAGGTTTCAGTCTGAGGTCACGTGACAAAAATTGCAGAATTTGGCTGCTTGGTGGTGCTAATAGTAAAAAAAAAAAATCAAAATTGTGTGTAAATGATTGTATATTATACAATGTTTCAGACATACACATGTTCTTTGTATCATGTTAGATCTCCTCATTCTGAACAACTTTGCCTCCAGGACCACTGCTTAAATCAAATCGTTCCTTAAATATTTGAGATTATTTTAAAAACCTACTTTTGTGAACTAGTCCTAAGTTTTTCGCTCAACTGAAATAAAACTATTACAAGACAATTCTTTGGACTACTTAGCTCAATAATTATCAAAAAAAATGTTTTACCCTCACTAGGGCATCAAAACGTTTGAAGTAGGCGTGGCCTCTTTTACTTAATTGGCTGTAACTCTTGAACAGAATGAAATATTTTCACCAATCTTGGGATACTTATTTATGGACTCAATCTGAGGACAGATCTAAAAAAAATGACTGACTGTGACCAGTTGGTGGCGCTATAACAGAACAAAACATGCAATTGGCACTAAATGTGGAACCATTGGTCCAATAGACTTGATAAATAAATATTGCAAGAATTGTCACTGTCTAAGGTCCTATCAGTGTATATGGGTACAATTGTGAATCTTGAAAAACATGGCCACCAATGGGATTCAACGTCATGGCCGGCAATCAATGTTTGGCAACTATTAGGCAAGCTTAATGAAGGCCGATATTTCTTATAATTATCTTGGTTTTTCTTTGATTTAGGTGCTTATATGATTGCACAATGTTAAAAAGTATCTTTTAACGTCTTTAACGGTCCTAAACGGCTTGAACCCGGATAATTGCTGCTTGCAGCTATATATTTTTTTGTGATTGTTGCAGACAAAAATTCTTGATTTTGCTGCTGATTTTTTCAAAATCTGCGATGCAATTTGCAGAGGTTTTTGTGCTTTTTTGCAGAAAACTACTTGAATTGGTGAAACTGCAATTGCATTGTCTTTCGCAGTGTTGTTTGTTGACCTTTTAGCTGTACTCATGTTCAACGCACGTGAATCAAAGAGCGTTTTGGCTGAATGTGCGTTGTGATGACATCACATGACGCGTCTTGGCCCAAATCTGTGGAAAATCTACGGTAATTTTGAAAAACTGCAAGCTCCTCCGAATATTGCATAGTTTACTTGATTTTGCGTTTATATCTGCGACCGCAAAAGCGATAAATCCTGGAGGGACTGATTGTAAAATCAAGGCTTGTTTTGTAATTACTGGTCCAGGGGTTCTTTTGAAGATTGGTGCTCATCATGAATCCTGTTAGGTACTAGCAATTCTTTAAACATAACCTGGTTGTCTCTGCCAGGAGGTTACAACTTGGCTGAGGATAGGTCTTATGAAAACATGCATCCAAATCAACACGGAAATGACATGTTTCTTGCTATTTCAGTCTCTGAATTTGAATCCCAGTTGAACAGCAGACAGCGTAGCAGTACAAACCCACGTTTTGGATGGATGAGTGTCCCTGATCCCTCAGCAAGTGTCTCCAAACTTGATACACACTACAAGAAGAGGCTCAATGCTTTTAGTTAGGATGAATATTAATTACACGGTGTCTATAAGTTTGAATTCACTGTATTACAGAGAAAGTTATACTATTAATACTGTAAAAATTGTTTGTTTGTTTTTTAAGAAATACTCTACACAGCATCACCATGGGTTTTTATTACTCATTTTCCTGAAGAATCACAATCATTTTGGACTAAGTTATGACAGGACAACTGAATAAACCAGGGCCTGGGTGTTATTTTAATAACTTTTATTTGGTTACGTTGAAGCCAAAATTGAACTGATATGAGGTTGTTGTTTTTTTTAAAAGCAAACTAGGTGACCTACATTGGCGAGGCTGCACACTACAGAGGACCAGCTAGCTTAGCTAACTATAGCTTCTCATTTCCTCAGCCCAGGGTATCTCTGGTTAACACCGCAAACTGACTGACAGCTACACTGCTTTTTACTTCATTTTCCCGTCTTTGAGAGGCCCCAGTATTGCGACTACAACAATAGTAGCACTGGCAGTTATTCTATGAGAGGCACAAAGCTCATTCAAGATGAATGTAAGCTCTGACAAACCGGAGTTTAATGTGAGTGTGTATTACAGTGTTGTTAAAAGCGTATGCATGCATGTGCACCGCGGCTTATGACAGGTCAGATGGCGGGCAAGCTGTTAGCTCACAACGCTGCTAAAACCGCCAAGTAAACTAACCAGCAAAGTGTGAACATAAATCCCAGATGTCTTGCAAACCCCAGACTTACCGTTTTTTAGCTCATGTTTTACAGTAACCACGTCACCTCCGGATAAACCTTCCTCCGAAGACGGCATTTTTTTTTCTCTCAGAGTGCTAGTGGCGAAAGCGCAGCTGCTCAATCAGTCCCCGAGTTACACTAATCCATAAGCAGTGTTTAAAATAAGCAGGACATGACGCGGAAACGTCGTGTACTACATACTTACAGGTAACAGACAGGCAGACAGGGAAACTGCAAGCACAGTGTTACTACTGCAGCAGACTAGCTGGTCATATAAATAATAAACACACTCTACACACATAGACCAAACCCCCTTCCCCTACGTTAAAGAAACGCCCGTTCAAGTAGATAAGCGAAATCCTCCACAGTAACACCTTCCTGAAGCAGCTCACTTCAAGCCTAGTGTGATCAGCTACAAGCGCGACTGATTACATCCAGCATCGCCAGTTTTCCCTGAGAGCCCTGAAAGCTAGTTTCCCATCTGAAAACCCTCAGAAACCCGACTGCTGAGTAACAAAACCATCACCACCATCGTAACCCGCCGCCTGTGGTGCTCCTCTTGTGCCATAGCTTACTGTAGCATTAGCTTCTGGATTTCAAACTTCTCTGTTTAGAGCTTTTAGACCAAAGAATAACCTCATACCTAGCGACTGGTTTATCATTTGCGTTCTGTTCAAGTCTAAATTACTTTAAAATGTGACTTAACGTCGAACCATACAAAAAAAAAACACAACAACAACAACACAGAGTCGTGGGAACCCTGGAGCATATCCCAGGAAACTAGGGGTACAAGGCAGGGGACACCATGGGCACGGTGCTAACCCATGACAATCGTACACTACTGACAATTTGGAAATGCTAATCAGCCTACAACGCATGTGTTTGGACTGGGAGAGGAAAACAGAGTAGCCAGAAGCACGGGGAGAACATGCAAACTCGACGCACACAGGGACAAGGCAGGATTCAAACCTCCAACCCCGGAGGTGTGAGGCAGATATGCTAAGCACTCAGCCATCGTGCCCCCCACTCACAGTTACATTCCTTTTCATTCATTCATGTTCAGTGAAATGCTTTATTCTGGTCATGGCTACAATGGATAAGGGGTCTGTCCCGAAGACACTGGGTGTGAGAGCAAGAATACGCCCTAAAAGAGACACCAGTCCATCGCAGGGCTCCTTGCACATATACATTCACACACACATTCACACCTAGGAGTCAGGATGTTTCTGGGAGGAAACCAGAAAACCTGGAGGAAACCCTGGAGCTGTGAGGTGAGAACTTGACTCACTGCATGAAATACTGCATGTATTTTCTGTCTTAGCTGCCCAGTCAGTCTGACCCATGAACAGTATGCTAAGTAGCAAAAAGAACATAAGGGTTAACATGGTCGTGCTGGTTGATAAAGCTTGCTGGTGCCAACATCATGCATTATGCTGCTCACGCATGATGACTAGCCATTTAAAAATTAAATCACGTCAATATTAGCCCTGTGATGGATTGGCACCCCATCTAGGGTGTACCCCACCTTGTGCCCCATGCTCCCTGGGATAGGCTCCAGGTTCCCCGCAACCCAGTAGGATAAGTGGTATAGAAAATGGATGGATCACTCTTCAATCATTGCCCTTTTATTATTCACTGTTATGAGTTAAATATGCACAATAATATTTTGGCTATTATTATTCCTGAACTTTTTGCACATTTTGTCTAATTGTCATTAGATTCAGGAAGGCATCCGGTTCAAAAAATTACTTATAAGCCTAGGCCTTTTGTATTTCTGCTCTTTATTTATTTATATTTTACATTACTGAGGTTTGGATTAAACTTATTCAATTTAAGTGACAAGTTGGGATAATAACTATAAGAACTAAATAATAAATATAATAACTCTGAAAAAAAAAAGGTACAGACTGCCCAACTGTGCTTCACAGACCCTTGGAAGTCCCTGGATCTCATTTTTTTGATTACCATGGGTCTACACCATATATTTATTTAATGAATATATTCCATCTAGGTTCAAATATGAACAGTAATATTACTGAAATGTGAACAGTTATATTATTAAAATGTGAACAGCAATATTCTGACTATATATTAGAACACTAATAGTTTTTGAGTTATTGAAGTTTGGATTAAACATTCAACATTCAATTCAAGTGACCAGTCAGTTCATTGTTTGTATTGTCTGAACAGCTGTTGCTTGTGTTCAATATCTATAATCATACACTATAGAACTTTCATACATTTGCACTTTAAAGCTCTCATCTGGGGGCGCATGTGGGTTAATGCTTGGCATGTTCGCCTCACACCTCCAGGGTTGGGGGTTCGATTCCTGCCACGGCCCTGTGTGTGTTGATTTTGCATGTTCTCCCCGTGCTGTGGGGGTTTCCTCCCGGCACTGCGGTTTTCTCCCCCAGTCCAGAGATATGCATGGTAGGCTGATTGGCACGTCCAAAGTGTCTGTAGTGTATGAATGGAATAGGGATAGGCTACCTGGGATAGACTCCAGGTTCCCCATGACCCTGAAGAATAAGCGGTATAGAAAATGGATGGATGGATCTCTCAACTGGACAAGAAACTGTTACCTATCTTTCACTGTCATATCTAAGCGTTGCACTACAACACAATGACAGCTGCTATAGTTAATAACCTCAGTTCTCAGGGAATAATACATTTATCCACACTGTGTTATTTATGAAGGCTTCATATCTACATTCCTGTATTGTACTGGTTTTGTTGCTGCTTGTACATCTGAGCTGTTGCACTGTTATTGCTCTATTACTATTATAAAGACTGTTTATAATGTTTATAATGTTACTTAGATGCTACAGTTGCACACATAGGATATACACTTGTTTTTTTTTAAATTGTATTCTTTATTTATAATTTCTTATATCTAGTAAGGAAGTTACAAACCCAGTTTCTTTTTGCTTGTGCATTACATATTATATATTCAATTCTGTTCTGTTCTATTCTCTTCTAGATAGGACAATAACTGTAAGACCTATATAATAAATAAACTTTGTTAAGGTTGCACATTGGTTTCCTGGAACCCTATGAATATATACAAACAAACAAACAAACAAACAAACTCCATGGCCATGTATGTTTCAGGAACTTCAAGTAGAACAACTGTTTCTCGATAAAGAAGCGCGGACTTTTATTTTGAAAATGAAGTTTGTTCTTGTTTCTCTTTACTTTTCTCGGGACAGAATGGCGGCTCTTTTGGAATCGTTGCTCCGGAGAGATGTGGAGTTGTGCAGCGCTTTGAACTGGCTGCGAGCACAAACTGTAAGAAGTTCATCGCGTATTTATAAGGGATCAAACTGTGTATTCTTTGTGAGATAAAAAATGGTATTGTCATCGCTCTAGAGAGTTCACAACTTCAGTTAGCAACAAGCGCCTAGCTCGACACGCCATTTCCTCACAGAGACAGAAACGTAGCAAGTTAGCTATGTGATTTTAAATAAATAAACAAACAAACAAAAGACAGAGAAAGAGAGAGAGGTATACAATTAATGACATATTGAGATATATAATGTATAAAAATAGTAATTTTCGGAAGCTAACAAGCAGAAGCCACTGTTTACTTCAGTTTGTAATTTTGCTATATCTAATGAGAGATTTTATACTCCAAAATAACCATATTCGAAATTGCATGTTATTTTATGACACAATATATAGAAATCCAATGCGTTTATATTATTAACTTTGCTCGTATTTTTTTTGTGTGTATTTTCCGTTAGTGTATTATTATCCTACAGTACCGTTTGTTCTACAGTTTAGGCCCATTTCATTGTCTTTATGCTATATAAACTAAATGATATTTAATATATTATGATATAAACTGTAAGATACTTAAATTATATATATATATATATATATATATATATATATATATATATATATATATATATACACACACATATACACATGTGTGTGTGTGTATATAAATTATAGAGAGTTTGCTTTGTGTCATGACAGGACTGTAACGGAGATCAAGATCTGCTGTTAACAGTAAGGAAGTACGAGTTTGTGCCGTTCCTCCTGAACTTCCTGAGGGATCAGAGCAGTAACACTCTGACTCATGGCCCCAGCACCCCGGCCAAGACACCCAGCACCACCAGGTCACTCCGAGCCCAGAGCTCCTGTAACGAGCGGAGAGCATCAAACAGAACATCCGCAAGCCAAGGTTCCCGCAGTGCCAGCCGAGTCCAGCTCTTCTCGCCTGCTCCCTCCACACCGCAAGCGGACAACCCAAGCGAGCAGGACAGTCCTCTGACGGCGTCTCAGAGTCTGGCTGGTATAAGTGCTTTCAGCAGCCCGTCGTTTAGCTCGGGATGGAGTCCTGCCCCTAGACACGTGACATCTGAGCGTCGATCTGCTCAGCGCCATTGTCTTGCTGACTTTATGACCTCACCACCAGACACTCAGGCCAGCCCTACGTTTCAGCCACATCGAGGGCGCAGGAGAAGCGGCGGCTTCGGAGCGTCTGCATCAAGCCGTCAGACAGGAGCGCGTGGTGGTCATTCGGCCGAGGCTGGAGGCTGTGATGTTGCAGGAAGGAAGGAAAGAGGTGGAGGGAGGTTGAGTGATCCGGTGTCACCTCCTACACAAGTAGAGCTCAACTTCAACAATTTGGAGGATTTTCCCCCAGTGAGTGTGTCTCATGCCACCCCTATGTGAGTGATTTTTCGAAAGCTAATTCTTCTTGAAATGTTGTTCTTGAAATTTTTTTTTGATGAAGTGCTGTATTGTTATTTTATCTTTAGTGGATGTGTTTTACAACAACAAAAAAAACCCACATATGCCAACTGATGTTTGTTAGACATTTATTACATACATACATGCTTTATTGTAGTCAAAGACTTATGTTTCTGAATGTGTTTAGAGCAACAAGACCGTCGCGGCGCATCAACCCAACACCAGTAAGTGCAGAACGGCCAAACTCTAAACCCAAGAGCTGCTTTATCTCTACACCCCTCAGCAAGCCATGCAGTCCTCCTTCCATCCCGGAGACCACGGGTTCTGGGCAGACTACTGGGAGCCCACTTTGTCTGCAAGAGGAGAGGGAGCTACTAAAGAAAGAAAGGTATTCATTCTGGCACTGGAGAATATATTGATCAAATTCTTAACTATTTCTTTCTCGTTTCATTGTCCTTAGTGTCACTGACTATTCTGTAAACTATACTGTTTACACGCACATCAAATTCCCTTTAAGGCCTATATTCAGCTCTTGGCCATATTCCGAATACAATGTTTGTGTGTGCAGGCATCCTCTCTGCGTTTCTTCCTCATATCATCTCAGGGAGTTTTTTCCTTGCCACCGTCGCCTCTGGCTTGCTCATTAAGGATAAATTCATACATTTAAAATCAATATCCTTAATTTATATATTTCTGTAAAGCTGTTTTGGGACAATGTCCGTTGTTTAAATCATTATACAAATAAAACTGAATTGAATCGGAATATTCCTGTATACATGGTTGTTGTAAGTATGCCGGTCTGCACACGCACTTTTCCTCTCCTGATGTTATTTCCTTGGAGATTCAAGATGCTGCCGTCACTACCCACAATTCCTTGTGGACTGACCACGTGCATAGATCGTGAGGCTCCTTTCAGTGGAGTTTCTGAATAAGGTGTTTACGTGCAACAGATTTCCGATTAAAACAGGCAAATTCCAGGGGTGGCAAACAGAGTATTGTCTTAATCTGAATTGGGCAATCGGATCGCGGCGTTTACGTGAACGTAGTCACTGTGTCTTTGTCTCTTTCCCCATGTTCCCCTTTTCTTCAGGTCTAAACTTGCACAGCAGAGCAGCTCCCCACTGAAGCCCGGTGCAGTTGTTTGCACTCCCACCAAATCAATATTGAGGTCAGGCTCAAAGGTGACTCCGGATCCCCAGGCGCCCTGCCCTGACCCTAATAAAGTGACTCATGCACCAGAACTTGAGCTTTTAGCTGAGCTGTACTGTGCATGCATTTCAGGTGAGATACCACTAGAGGGTGCTGTAGAATAAATACTGGTGAACTTTCAAACATTAAAAAAAAATAGTATGCAAGGTAGCATACTAGATAGATAGATAGTTTGATAGGGTTTTTAATTCTATTAAACTAGTTCAATTAGAATTTTTGAGTCTCCATTTACATTGTCGTGTTTATTTAACAGCAGCCAAAGCTGCCCGAATATACTGTAAGAATCAAAACAATTTTTTGCATCAGTTTTGAGGCTTTATGACAGTTTTACATTTTTAAGTCAATAATCAGACCTGACCACCTCAACAGCTTTAAACTTGTTTCATGTGCTCACAAACTGAGCTACTGGTTACATATTTGTTAATAAAAAGAAAACTATTATTTGAAGTCTGTGGTAACAAATTTGGTCCAAGCACCGATTAGTATAATCGTAGTAAGTCATCTACGAGATGTTGGCCATTTAAAAAATCACACTTCTGTGTTTAAAGGTATTTTTTGGACCTGCTTTTCCTTATTTTGGTGGATATCTTTTTTATTTGATTTTTGTTGTTGTTGGAACTTTCATTCTAGAGAACTTAGTGCCATGTGTGTTCCTGGAGCTGTTCTTTGTGCTGCAACTGCTGACTTCACGGAGCGTGTCAACCTCTGAACCTACAGAAGTGTGTCCCAGTGTGTGTGAAAGAAAGCCAGGTTAATGTCGTGCTCGTGTCTCTCAGCCATTTCGTAACCCTGCCGGAACTCCTTGTCGACCTTCTCATTTATATAAGACGTTTGTCATTTTGCAGATTCTCTTGAGAGAACCTATCTGGGGAATGTCCACAGCTGTGTGTATTTTGCAGTGCGAGTTCTGGAGAAGCAGTTTGCGTGAGTGGATTTATCTTCTCTTTGCTTTTATGTTGTCTGCCTTGCTTTGGTGCTGATTGCTCCTGTTTTTGACCACCTTGTTGTTTTTTTTTCCCCCCTCAGTTTGCTTTCACACCTGGACCGTTGCACACTGCGCCTCCTGGCAGAGAATGAAAGAGTTGCCACTTTCTCTCCAGCCCTGCGAGATTGCCTGGCACAAGCTCAAGATACCAGCACAGCTAAGGTTTGCAATCCATAAATAACACGCTCTTGATCCTGTTCCATTTATTTTAACTGATCTAGGCAGATCAGTAGCCCAGGTACCTGAGGCAAGCAGATTTCATGTCCCAGCTATTAGCTTTTTCTTCCTGCTTGTCTGGAAGATAATTAGGTTCAATAACTATAGGGAAAAAAGCCTCTACTCTTTATTGACTTTTGCAAAATTTTTTTTTTCCCCCATTTGATATGTAGTTATGTTTAAGTGTACTTGACTTCACATTGATGCTGTAACTAATCTTCCATGCTTCCAAATCCCCCCAGAAACCTCGTTTTACCAAAAAATTAAGCCCCTTCTCTCCTTCGGCACCCTAGGTACTACCCAGCCACCCCACCTTCATTCATACGGTGTCGTTCCAGCCAGCCACTGACAACCGAACTAACTTCAGCAGTGATAAAGCCTTCCACATCTTTAAGAAACAAAGGTACAGTACAGTAGAAACTCTCAACGTGATGTTTCAACGTGTGGTGTTCCAACCAAATCATGTTATTCCACGTGTTTATATTGTGTTACAGAGATATTTTTTATGAGCTGTTAAGAGAGTGGGAAGATTATCATAAGGAGCCAGGCTGGGAGTTTGAGGCAGCACTAGGCCACCGGGTCAGGTGAGGTGGCCGTTCTGTTCGTGTTAATTAATCTGCGAGTTTAAATATTTATATTATGAAACGCTACAATAATGCTTTGTAAAATGTGATTCTGCTAATATTTATTCCCACAGGGCGATGGTCAGTCAGTTGACTGCAGCAGGAAACCATTGTCACTTTGCCAGGCTTTTCCAGAAGCAGCTGGTTCAGGTAAGCCATGACGGGGTTTTTTTTTCTTACATGTGTATTGTACTGTTGGCTCGCACGCATTCACGGTATTTCTTGCTGTAGATGTGTAAGGGCCACAGGGAGCTCGGCTCTCCTGGAGATGCTCCAGATGCAGATCTCCTGGGCATGGTGGGGGCAGACAGCCTGGGGAGACTGAAGCGCCTGCAAGAGCGTCTGATCCAGCCGCAAGCTCTAAGTGGCCCTTGCCCTCCACCCTCTTTCCCTGGACACCAGGAGTTCTTCAGAGATTTCCTACAGATAGCTAGCTGGTAAGAAAAAAAAATGGAGTTATGCAATTTTTCTTAATTTTCCTGTAATATGAATTGCCTGAATCTGTCTACGACGTAAAGGCTGGGTCCATGTTAATCCGGCTAGATCCGAAAAACCGTGTCTTCATTTTTAAAACGCTCTTCGTCTACACTGGCATTTTCAAATGTTTTCCGAAAATTACTCGCCCATACTGAAACGTCTGAAAACGCTTCCACCTCTATATTGCGCACGCGTTAAAAACGTAAGAAACTGTGGCCTGCGTCGTTTCTGTCAGGCGTTTATTTAAAAACGCAATCTGAAGGTTGTACAAAGTGACATTAATCTATAACAAAGCTATCAAACTGGATTGCAGGCACAACAGCTGCAGTACAACATAGTACACCATCTTGTTTGTTTCAAGTCGAATGGGTCACATAATTGCCTCACATGACTAAAAACCCACCATTGTTTATATACGTAGAGAAAAAGATGCATTTGCAAATGGATTCGGATTAATGTAGACGTAGCCCGAGTCTGTCGTTGTGACTGCTAACGTATTATTAAAACGTTTGTGTAATTTTACTGGAAACCATAATTTAACTGATGAGGCATAATTTAACTGATCAGGTCACTGCTGTCTTGGGCGATGTGGAATTTTGGGGTTTTTATTGCGTGACTCGTTAATTCAGATATTCTAGGGATGCACCGAAATTTCTGCCGGCGACAATTTTTGGCCGAAAATGCCATTTTTTGGTTTTTGGCCGAAAGAGAAAAAAGGCCGAAAATATGAACCGAAAAAATATGCCGCTATGCCCCGCCCCTTCTCTTAGTGCCCAGCAATCAGATTTGACCCTCAGGTAGCCGACGGTCATCATGACGCTTCCCAGCAAAGGGCGATCATGTCATGTTTGGAAATATTTCAAAGTTTCTGATAAGAATTTGCCATCTGCAGTGACTGTTCAGCGGAAATTTCAAGAGGGGGTATGGTGCCGGAGCACTTTTACACAACAGGTTTGATACACCACCTGAAAACACGACATCCCGTTCAATATGCAGAGTACAACCAAACAACAACAACAGAATAGAGGCCCTCAAACATTCTGTGTTTTGCCTGTTGTTTTCATTAAAATGATTGTGTAGCATCTTTAAACTTTTTATTCTGCTCAGTTCATTACTTGACTGCAGTTTTGCAGATCATAAATTGTTAATGTTACATTATTTAGATAATTGGATAAAAAAAAAATCGGTTAAATTTTATTGTTACAGAACTGAATGAAGAATAATATATTTAATATTGTTTTTGTTTTGGTGTGTTCATTTCAATAAAAGTGTGATCATTTTATTGGTTTGTAGTTTTTCCAATTCAGATTCATTAAATTCATGAAATGATTTAAAAAGTCTTATATTAACACAATTATACAAAAAAATAGATAAAATAGGTTTCGGTTTCGGCCCAGAATTTTCCTTTCGGTGCATCACTAAAATATTCAGATCCATTTGTTGTTAAAGTTTCCAGACAGTCATTAAATTATTTATTTATAACATGCGCAAAAGGTTTGTGTTACTCTTGTGGGAATTTTACTATTCCTATTTCAAATTGAAATATATATGATCAAATTTATGAACCACGGTTTATCAAAAAGGGCAACATTCACTATTCAACACTGTAATATTGCAATTACTCGCACAGTATCTATTTCTTATGCTCCTCTTCTCTGACCCAGCTGCCAGCTGAACCAACACCTGAAGGATGGTTTGTGTCAGCAGCTCCTGCAGTTGAATGAGGTGTCTATCCTGGGCGCTGACGACTCCTCAACCACAGGAGAGGAAGGGGGTGACGGAGACATGGAGCAGCAGGTTCAAACCATGTTACTGGTTAAAATAGAATACTGACAGCACTCAGTGTGGCTCTAAATGAATTTTGCAACAGTTGTCTAATTGCACGGTTAAACACTAAGTGTGTATTTTACATTATTTTCTTCACTTTTTGCTTCATTTGCTGGAGGTGTGACTCAAGAAAACCAGTTTTGCTATTTCATTGAAAAGATACATTTGTGCACATTCGCACGGTACATACACAGATTCCGTGTTTACTCCGTTAAGATTAAAACGCTGTCGAACTAGCCGAATTGGAGAAACTGCTTCTACTTTCTGAAAAGATGTATGGCCATTACGGTTTTTTGTTTATTATTAATGTTTTGTGGGAATTGTTTTTTGAGAAACTGTGGTTAACTCTTTACCATTCAGATGGCAGAACTGTGTAGGAAAGTTTGTTGAACGCTCAAGATTGAACCGATTTAGCAAATTTTAAGCCATCCTCCATTCGAAGTTGCTATGTTTGAATTATGAACGAGTACTGAATCTCACCTCGCTTTAATGTCTTTCTCTCTGAAGGATGAGAAGCAGCGATTCTCTTCAGTACTCCTTCTGGCTCAACTTCTTGCCAAGTTCCTGGGCTTCATCTCCTTTATGCCTTACCAGACCTCTGAGGCACCATCCAGAGAGATCCAGGAGGCTGCCATCGCTCTGCGCAGTAAGGTACATGCATCTGCAAAGTGTGACCGAGAAATCTCTTAACTATACGAGTTACTTAGTGGTCTTATGGGGGAAGGAATATATATATATATATATATATATATATATAGATATAGATATATATAGATAGATAGATAGATATAGATATAGATAGATATAGATAGATAGATAGATAGATAGATAGATAGCGCAGTGATGTGCGGTCAGGGGAAATGTAATGTGTCATCATGAAATGTAAAAAATATTTATATATATTTTATATTTTTTTATATATAATAAATATTTGTTCACTGATCTGTGATAGAAATGTAATTATTGTATGATTCCAATCATTTCAATTATTTTTATAGTCCGTATCACTGAATTTGTGTATTTTCCTGTTCAAATACGGGGGAAAGACGCGAAGGGAGGCAGCGACGAGCTGAGCCTCCTATTGGATTGCGCAATCCCTCACAAACTGGGTTGAGCTGCTCATTTTTTTTGGGCTCAGCTTGAGCACGTGCAATTGATCTCTCTGTATGTCACCAATGTAATGTTTGTACACACTTTTATTATATGTCCTCACATTCCATAGTCTAGGTCATGTATTTCACGTAAGTGTATAACATATTAGTCTTGCTGATCTGACATAACGCCGCAGTGAAAAAGCAGGAGGAGCTGCTGTGATGGCATCAGAGCTTAGTGCGGTGCAGGCCAAATATGTACCTTACATATGTGTGTGTAAAGAATGCTGATATGGAATATGAAATAAAACCAGGAGTCAATGTGCAAGCAGCCAGATGAATGGTGAATTTATGCTACTCTGTTGAATTCATATATTTGTAAATCTTACTTTGAAAGAGCCAGTGCCTCCCCAGCCACAAACCTCACCGCACGTCACTGATATATATATATAGAGAGAGAGATCTAGATAGATATATATATGTATGTATGTATGTATATGTATGTATATGTACATAAAATATATATATATTTTTTTTCTGTATATTTTTCAGAGCGCCCCAGCGCTGGATGTCTCTGCAGTGTTGATAAGTTGTGTTCGCAGGAAGCGCACTGTGCTTACTGTTCCCTGGCTGGTTGAGTTCCTCTCCATGCTGGATTACACCGGCCCATTTCTGCCCTGCTACAGGACTGCTCTGGGCCTCCTACTTCAAATCTACAAGTTTGTCACATACACCGCATATATGATGTAATTTTTATTTGTCAATATCCCAATTGTATGTGTGCTTGTGTTAGGAGGATGCGGTTGGGTAAAGATGGAGAGCAGTGTTACTTGAATCAGATGTTGTTGGTGGCAGTGCTGGGTTGGCTTTTCCAGGTGAGGCGAATTGCCCTGAAATAACTTGGAAACACCCAAGAACAAGGTTCCAGACAGGACTAGACTAATATTCACACTGTCTAACTCTAGATCCCAGTCTTTCCAGAGGATCTCTTCTTTAGCATCAATGTGCAGGAAATAGAGGACCTGGAGAATCACACTAGCAGTCAGGGGCTGGTGAGTAAATGCCAGTATTTCAGTTAGCACACTCTGCAGTTACATCATTCATTCTTTATCGCTGTAAAGGCTTTTGAGATTATAATATAGAAACTGATTGGACTGGCTTCAGTATGATTTTTAACAGGCACATTTCTGTTATTGCATCATCTAAGTCAGTGGTTCTCAAACATTTTCACTATGAGGCCATCCGTGCATCCGTTTGTGGCCCCCTAGAGTCGTAGTTTTTCGCAGTTTTTTTTTTTTCTTCAGTTTTCTTCTGTATGAACTTTCTCAGATAAGAGACTACGTCCTCTATCTAAAAACGCATCCGTTTTAAACAGTCTTAGGTTTTATCAGCGTGTGGCTATCAGGACTGTACACTGGTATATCAGCAGATGTCTGTTTGGTGTGTGTCTTAGTGTGCTGTGTATAATTGATTTCATTTATTAGTATTTCTCATTTTTTATGTACATCATAGTGTAAAGGTTTGCAATCCGGACTTAAATACAGGTAAAATTAATTAAAAAAACAACAACAACATTCTAGAAATTCTAAGTGGTCCCCCGGCAACATCTGGCGGCCGCTCAGTTTGAGAACCACTGATCTAAGAACTGTCAATGCCAAAATAACTGGCATGCAAAATTATTGTATAAAAATACATATTGATATTTTTTCTCTTAGGTACTTGATGTGTACATAAGCAGTATGTAATTAGTTTTTGCCGCACTAACTTAACAACAAATCTAACCATAAAATGCAATAAAATATATGATTTTATGACAGTAAAACTAATTGCAATTTTTGAAATAATTGCATTAGATTGTCCTCAGTCTCTGAGAACAGTCTCTTGTTTCTTTTAAACATTTTCTCTAGGGTTTAAATATGAGGTTGCACAAATGTAAAATCGATTTTGTAATCCGTCGTCTTATAGAGAATCAAAGCGCTTTCAAAAGAAATGAGACAGATGTACCGCTAATTCTCGAGCTGACTTTATAAATACAGTCTCAATATTGATCAAGTAGTAAATACCTATATTTATTTATTTATTTATTTTCTCTTCTCAGGACAATCTGCCCTTGGTGGATCAGCAGCTTCTCTATACCTGTTGCCCATATTTAGGTGAGAGGAACTCACACAATGAGAGATTCTGACATTCATCTCATGCTGATGATTGTGTATTGAGAGTCATTGGAAATTTGTTTAACCAGGGGAGTTTCGCAAGCTGTTGGCAGCTTTTGTGTCAGGAAGTGCGTCCAAGGCTGGAGGCTTGATCCGCAAGATCACGCCTACGTCTGCTGAGCCCAGAGGTTCCCCCACCACCCGCTCTCAGCAGAAACTACAGGTAGGACAGGTTTTTATTATTGGCGTATTTCGACTTCAGATCAACAAGACCGAACAAATATCTATCCAGTTTATTATTTCTTGCTTATGCAAAAGCACGCGTCCAGTCAGAAAAAAGTCTGCATCTTATTTATAACGTAGCATTTTATTGTCATTCATTGTAGCTGGACCTGGAGCAGGCTTTCTTTCATAATCAACCTGCTTCACTTAAACGTACCGTGGAGTTTGTGGCCGAACGAGTCGGATCCAACTGTGTCAAACACATCAAGTCAGTCTCAACTCTCACTGCTCATATTGTGTATTTTCTGTGTTAATAATGGATGTAGTGGTGTGTGAGATTTATGTCTTCATCTTATATTTGCACACTTTCTATCATTTTGCACACACGTGTGTGAATCAGGGCCACGTTGGTGTCTGAGCTGGTGCAGGGCGGAGAGAAGACTCTCAGGGAAGGGTTGGGTTCAGATAGTGTTAACGCAGCCAAGCTGAATGACCCAATCTGTGCTCAGCTTTGTGACGCGGGCATGCAAGCCTTGGAGAAAGCCACCAGGTCAGCTTTAGTACTCGTATAGTCATGCATAGGTGAGAATGTGTTTGATTGATTTATTTATTTATTCTTCCCCTCGACTTTTCTGTGCTTGTGTCTCCTGTACTAGGTTTTGCAGTGAGAATGCTCCAAGAGCTGTAAGGGTTCTTTTGCCTGACGAGACATCTCGAGCTGTAAGTAGCCTCATGTCTAACCTGTTCTTTCTGGTGACAGCCCTCCTTAAACAGAACTTGTGTCTTGCAGGTTCTGACAACAGCTGAAAGCATCACCACACGTCTGGCAACTGAGAAAGCCTGCAGCTGGCTCTCCTCCAATATCACAAGTACTGTAGCGAAGCACTCACAGTGAACTTAATGCATTGCTGGTTATTGTGATACGACCCCTGTGTAGTATAATTGAAGAAGTATATATGCATACACTTCTCTATAGCTCTTATAAAGAGGGAGTGGAAAAGTACTTTCGAACGGGCGATGAAGAATGTGCCGTGTCCTGCGAGCACCGAGTCTGTGGACGCAAGAGGATCTGGTAAGAGTGTCCAGACACAGAAAAGCTCTTCAGGACAGGATGCTGTGTCCTCATGCCCACAAGATTGCTCCCACAAAGGTCCGCTGGCATCAGATGTTATTAACGAGATAAAGGTACAGACGGGATACTCACTGTAGTAAATGTCGCTTATATGTCATGAGTAAAAATGTGTACTGGTAACAGTAGGGGTTATTAAACTTAAAAGGGCCTTGCATAACAGTGAATTAAAACAGTGAATTGAGGATGGTTTCTGTTTTGTTGTCAGAGTTTGTTTATACTTAGACACGTGTTCATTTCAGGAGGTGCTGAGCATCGCAGTAGGGCCCAGGTCTGAAGACGAAGTGTGTACAGTTCAACAGATCGGCTCACTGCTAGATAAAGTGAGACAGACACTAAGATGTAGAAAGGTGCAGACTGTTTCCGTTCATATATCATCTTGATATTCTGTAGCTATTGTTATTATTCGCTTATTTACCCCACCCGTTTTTGTTCTGTTTGCAGTTCATTTCTTCAGTAGCTGAGCAGATGATGTTGCGTTGTACCGTCTTGTTGGCCTGCAAGCTAGGTGATTGTTTACGGAATGTATATGCGTATAATAAACCAGAAAAAAAATCCCAAACCATTCCTAGTGTAAAATGTTGTTTCGCATGTGTTTGCAGTTTCAGGAGAGCTACCCCTGGTGTCCTCCGCTGGGGATAACAGGAAAGAAGCTGTTGATGTTGGACCTTTATTGAATGAGTTGGTTGTTCTGTGGATGCGTGTTTCCTCTGGCAGTGTGACTTTGCACCTTCTCTACAATGAGCCTACTCTCACTGCCATTATCAACGCCAGTGACCTTCAGGTGACCACCAATCACAGTAGACTCGACACTGCTGATATTTATTTCGTTTTATGTGTGGTTACAGCAGTTTGAATCCAGTTTCTTTTATCTGTCCTTACAGAGATATAACTATCTGCTCTTCATTAGAACGCTTATAGAGAAAGGCCTTCTGAGAGAGGAAGAAGTGGGCTCTCACTGGGCAAAGTTATCAGAGTTATCTTTTCCAGGGGTAATGGTCTCATACACACACCACAAGGAAAATCAGCTCATCAGCATTATGTTTATAGTCACAGGAACTGTGTCATCATTTATGTCTGCTTTATTGTAGGAATCCATTGAGAAATTTCAGAAGATGCCTCTGGCCTCTCCTCCGCCAGTGCCTTTAGTGAAATCTAGTGACATGCTGCAGATCTCCCAGTGACCAAAAGAGGGCGACACCTACACTACGTGGAATATACAAAGGAAAACAATCGAGCTCACTTTAGCTTCTGTTTGCTTTTAAAACGATTTTAAACACTCGGTTTACTACCTGGTTAGCATTTGATACTCCGAAAGCACTTACCAGAATTTTTTTTGGTGCACAGCAAATTTTGTTTAAACGTCCTCACAGGTTTTAAGCACTAAGCCTGCATCTTGTACATGCCCTTGATTGAGCCAATTACAGTGTATTGAAATCTGATTTGCTGGTGGTGCAATAGTATAGCATTTGGTCTTCAAAGTAGCATTTGCAATCTGTTTGCACCTCAGATTTGGATTCCTCTTTAAGTATCAGTGTTTTTTTAATGGAAATAGGGATGTACAAAGAAGGCTATGTTCAGGGGAAAAAGCTATTTAAAATATGCGTTTATCATTTTGGCCATCATTTTGACTGAGAGCTTTTGGAAAGGTTTGTATAATCCTTCCTAATGGGTAAGGGGAGTGGTGCAATAGATCTGGGCAGTACAGTTAGCTTTTAATAGATATTTGAGTCTGAAGTACACTGTATGGCCAAAGGTTTGTGGACACTCCATCACCACACTCCTGTGTGCTTTTGAACATCCCATTCCAGATTCTGTTCCCCCCATTCGCTGTTATTATAACCTCCACTCTCCTGGGAAGGCTCTCCACTAGATTTTGGAGCGTGGCTGTGGGGATTTGCTCATTCAGCTACAAGAGTTTTAGTGAGGTCAGGCTCTGATGTCGGGTGAGGAGGCCTGGGGTGCAGTCAGCGTTCCAGTTCATCTCGAAGGTGAGGTTGAGGTCATGGCTGTCTGCAGGCCACTCAAGTTCCTCCACACCAACCTTAACAAACCATGTTTTTATGAATCCACACATGGGTGTGATTTTCAGGTGTTCACAAACCTTTGGTCATATAGGGTGTATCACTTGTGTATTGATACTATGGTTATGAATGCACCTATCTCAAAGACACATAGGTGTGTAAGTCCAGAACTGAGGTGCAGGGGACATGTTATACACCTATTTTTGAAAATGATATATCTAGGCCTAAAATTATATGCAGTAGGCTACAGAAAATTGCATTGATAGACACTTACATCATGTTAACGCATTTATGTCGTGCATCTGATTATATGTGCTTATCCTCTTATCCATATTCTAGATGTATTTCTTATATATTAATGTTTGTTGCTCAGAATGCTTTGGAATGCATTTTAACCGACACTTGGTTCATGTTGGACTTAATGTTATCAGTTGATTTTAAACTATGTTTAATATCAAAAATATAATAAATGTTTTGTAATTGGTTATTTATGTTCATGTGTATTTATTTAAATGACATCAGTCAGTTTTAATATTTCACCAAATCACAAACAAAAAAGTGTCTGAGAGAGTATGTATGTGCAATGCGGACAAAGTTACTGCTGGTGGTTTGGGGGGCGGGAACGTTGTCTTAGTGGTTAGCACTGTTGCCTCGCACCTCCAGTGTTGAGGGTTTCAATCCTGCCTCTGCCCTGTGTACCTTGACAGGTTTCCTCCTGGTACTCCAGTTTAATCCCCAAGTCCAAAGACAGGTGTTGTAGGCTGATTAGCACTTCCAAATTGTCTGTAGTGTGTGAATGTGTGTGCGATTGTGCCCTGTGATGGGTTGGCACCCTGTTCAGGATGTCCCTCGCCTTGTACCCTGAGTTCCCTGGGATAGACTCCAGGCTTCCCCCACGACCCTGTTTAGGTTAAATGTTACGGAAATTGGATAGACCGACACTTGATGGCTGACGGTGAAAAATGCAGATGCAAAATGTAAGACTAATTTGCCCTTAGGTGTTAACGTAAAGCGTGTGTGTGTGCGCGCGCGCAAACATGCTGCTCTGCTGTCCCATCCAGGGTTTATTCCTGCCTTGTGTCCAGTTTTCATGGGTGTAATCTTCGGAGCAGTCTTGACCAGGATAAAGACGTTACTGAAGATGAATGCATTTTTTAAACACAGGTTTAATACGGTTTTGCATTTTTGACAAATTACCTAATCTGTTTGTAAGTGAAGTTGGATTGAACTTTGTATTGAAAACAAGTCATATTAATGCAATATTATAGATTCAAATGTTCATTAATAAATTAAACTTACTACTATCTTCGGCATGTGCTTTTTATCAGTAATGCCTCATTTCACTATTTGACATCTTTGATGCTTTTTGTTCACACACTTGTACAGTCCAACAACTTTTCAATAAGATATATTTAGAAGAAAAAAAAACCCGGATGTCGAGTGCATTTTTTTTTTTTTAAATAACCGTCATTTAAAAGTCTGAGTACGTTATTGTTTAAATGATTGATGAAGTGACTGCATGATTGTCCACAGTGCTTGTTTGGCACTGAGCTCTGTCCCTCCTCCAGTGAGCCCTGGAGGAGGCAGGAAGTTCCAGCTTCAGTGCGGTTGTTCTCGCAGCTCTGGTGCTGTTGGGTTCTTCCTCCACACTGCCATGAACAGCATGGATTTGAAATCTCACTGCCGACGCCCTTCATTTTATCAAGATGAACTATTTATCAGGTGGCATTTAACCACATTTTAATTCGGCCAGTTCCTTCTCTGTCCTGTTGAAAACCTTCAATGGCCAACGTGAAAGTCGCAATTCGAGTCCGTCCTCTAAACTCAAGGTAAGAAAGAGCGCAACCGTAATAAGCTTCCTGTTCGGTTATATTTTATTTCTATTTAATATTATTGGTGAAAGTGCTAACGGAGAGCTTTTGTTGGTGGTGTTGCTATGTGTGGGAATTGGAGCACGCTGACAGCAGACACAACGACTCGGTTCCTCTTCTTGCCTGTTGAAGTTTATTTACCGTTTGTTCTAAAAGGAAAATGTCTTCATTTGTGGATTAAATATGCTCCAGTTAGTTGTTTGTCCCCCCACTGGAACGTTCATATCAGTAGTTCAACGTCCAGTGTCCAGTGTTTACGTATAAAAGTCCAGTCATTCCTGCTGGAACGAAAACCCTAAATAGAAAACCTCAAATAATTTGTAATGGTTAAAATGGGAATTGTTTTGGTTTTAATGGAAAGTGTAATGGTCCATGTGGGCCACTACTGGTAATATGTTGCCTTCTGTTGGTGGCATGTCTAGTGGATACCATTGAGGACCAGTAATGGTTTGTAAATATTAGAATTTCTGTCATGGTTTCTTTTTTTCCAGCAGGGACGTTGTAGGCACAATCACATGCTGCTTTGAGAACTTCAGGGAAATATGCTTTATTTCCCCCCTCAGCTCTTTAACAGCACCATTAAAGTCAGAAATGGTAATGGTTAGCTGATGGTTTGTAATGGTATTTATAGTGGAAACCGTTAGCCTTTCTGTCATGGTTTCCTTTCTTTCTTTCTTTTTTTCTTTTTTTTTTCTTTTCTTTTTTTTTTTACAGCAGGGATGTTATAGGCGCAATCACATGCTGCTTTGATAACTTCTGGAAAATGTGCTTTATTTCCCCCCTCGGTTCTTTAACAGCACCATTAAAGCCAGACATGAGGTAGTAGCATTGCTCCACCCTCTAGCATGAGCTAAATTACTGCAGGATGTTGGGTTTAGACTCGCTCTGGGGGTGAATACTTATTTCTTTCCAACCCAGTCTATAGGGACCTGTGTATAACTCATATTTTCATTTGTCCCAGCTCCACTGTACCAGTGGAAGTGTTCTTCACCACATAGTTAAGTTGTACCTGGAGCTGGAACAGACCAAAACACAGGCTCCCAAAAGTTCTTCATTGGGCGAGACTAATGTGATAAAAGAGGTAAAGAAAGTGGGGCCCAATCTTTCTGCCTTTTTGGACTTCCCTGCTAAGTCATGCTTGGTCTGACCAGCTACCAGCTGCCTAAACACAGGTGAAACTAGTAGATCGATCATCTTTCCCTGCTGAATAAAACAACAACAATGGAAACCCTCATAGAAATTGTAATGGTTTTAGTGGTTATAATCCGAATTGTAATGATCTCTGTGGGTCTCTACTGGTAATATGTTGTCTTCTATTTGTGGCGTGTTATGTCTAGTGGATACCATTAAGGACCAAAAATGTTAATGCTAATGATTAACTGATGGTTTGTAATGGTAATAATAGTGGAAACCATTAGAATTTCTGTGACGGTTTCTATTGTTTTCTTTAGCAGGGTTGCCAGCCGGTAAATGCTGGTAGAAAGAAGAGTTTCTGAATACTAAAACAAGAAGTTGATTTAAAGAAATCAACACAACACTAAAGCAGTTAGAAAATTCGACATCAAATATTCATGGATCAGTTTAGACAAGTGAAAAGCTTGACCAGCTCGAATTGTGTCAGACCGAGCTGGATTTTTCAGCAAGCGTTTTGACATTTAAATGTCCCCACAAACTGTTCGTCCATAACAAAGGATGACCTCATGTCTTACTGTTCCTGTTATGCAAATAGACATGTCTTTGCAATAAGCCCAGTTTGATATGGAGTTCAGTGACAATAGGGTCTGCTTCTCTTTCCTCTTTTCATACTTCCTATCTTTGTCAAATTAAAGCTTCGTTAAGAAGTAGTGTGTTCTGTTGGGGTACGTTGACATTTGTAATCATCCATTCGGCAGAAGCTTGTATCTAAATGAGCTTAGAAGTGAAGCCAAACATAACTGCATACAGCTGTTAAATGAGCCGCAAGTTATAAAAGTTGCACAAGCCTTCCACCAAGTTTCCATCAAACCAGAACCAGTAACAAGGCAAAGACAGTTATAGGAAGAACAAAGTTAATCAAAACGCATTATAACAGTTAAAGCTAGTGCTATTAGCACTGAAGTACACAGTTGTGTCAGAAGCAAACATTGTGAGAAGTGGCATTTCATGTAAATTATGCACAACAATCTTTGTTTATATTATATTCATCTGGACAAGCTTTGATCCATGACGCGTTATAAATCTTCCTCATGGCCAGGAGCCGAGAAGGCAGGCTGCTGAGGTTTTGGGCAGGGCTGCCTTAAGGGTTGGCAGAAAAAATAGAAATCTGCTTGGTACCACTGATTGTAGGGAATAAAATGAATCCTTTCTCTGATACACCCTGCAGACCTGAACATCTCTTAGAGAAATAAAAAAAAAAATAAGTATTTCAAAATTCAGATTGATACACTTTTGGGACCGACTTCAGATTTCACTCTCTTGCATCAGTCTGGAACAGCTGGAATGCACACACAGCTGTCCTTGCTCTTCTCTCTCTCTCTCTCTCTCTCTCTCTCTCTCTCTCTCTCTCTCTCTCTCTCACGTAGCAAGTCTGCTTTCCCTCAGCTGTGCAGCTCATGGTGGAGTTGTTCACTAATCTGTTTTCATTTCTGTTTGACACACTCTGGAGTTTGCAGTGCAGCACAACACAGCGAGAGTAGAGTCTCAGAGCCGAACCACTTCACACTGCTTTCACTCGTCTGTATGGAGTCAGCTCTATTTTTGATAAATATGATCACCAGGGAGGAATTGGAGATTATTGCCTTATTGAGGAAAAGCATTTTCATTTTAAGTTTGGCTTAATGCCTTAAAGTTTCATCTTAAACCCTAGTATTCAGTAACTACTCTGAACTAATAGAAAATGTTTATAGTTGTGAACATGAGGAATATGTATCTGGCTCCGATGATGGGTTTAATGGGTTGACGAGTATTCTCTAATCATTAAGTAAGTAATGAAACTCGACGTGGCATGCTGTAACAGGAAATAATCAACAACGGGAGGATATTTTCCAACATTAGAGATTCCTGAAGCGTTTTATCCCTCTTATGCTCCAACAATTTACCGACTCTCAGTGTTTTTATTTAAAGAATGACATCATATTTTATCCATTTATACAGAGTGCCCCAAAAGTCTCTATACATACATAGGGGACTAGATAGGTCAGAACCACGTTGGTAATGCCTTCGTCAGTGGATGTTTGTGGCCGTCCACTTCTCAGTCGGTCCGCAACACTTCCAGTCTTTTTGAATTTGTTGATAAGTTTGGCAACAGTGTCGTGTGTGATGTGTTTGCCATGTTTCTTGTTCAAGTCCATCGCAACCTTCCGTCAGCTTCCCGATCCAGCCATGAGAATGATTTCATTAAATTATATCAACGAACTGTGAAAAATTTTGCAAAAAAGTGTTCATTTCCTCCAATGTATGGAGATTTTTGGGACACCCTGTAGTTATGTTTCATGTGATGGAACGTTCATGAACCAATTTAATTTTTGTTATTCTTGTAATTCCTGTTAACAGCTTTAAACAGTCATTCTCTCCATGTTTTCTCTTATTTTTGAAGATAATAAGACAAAAATGTAGCTTATCATGTTATCAAGAAACTTTAAAGCCCTCCATCCTAAAGTGCTGACACTGGAAACTCCTTCCAAAAAATGTCAAATAAACATCTCACAGGAAAGATTCTACCACATCAACACTTTTTAAAATAGGTTCACAAATCCCTTCTATGGAAACAATACCATATTAGAATGAGTACATTAATCTAAACCTGTGTAGTAGCAGCACAAAACAGTCTGGACTTCAGTTGCACTGGAACGATCAAAACATAGTGTTCTTGTTTTAAAAACATAATTGTTTGATACGCAGATGTTATATCAGATGTCGGATGTTATCAGCTTCTTCTGTGTTGTCCCACAGGGAAAGTGTGGATGGAGGGAGAATAGCAGTACAGGTGGATGACAAAGTGGTGAGAGTAAGAAATGTGAAGGTAAGTTCTGAGTTTCAAGGCTTTGAAGTTTCAACCACAGAAAATAATTGATGTAATGGATCAATAATACATAGCAGGAGATTCAGTGAAATACAATAAACCAGTGTAAACACATGCACTGTGTGTGTGGGGGGCGGGGGGGTGGGTGGAGATTTGAGTGCAATGATGATCTCGGGGTATCACATGAACAGGAAGCTTAGAGTGGAGATTGTCCACTTCCTGCACGATTACACTGCTGTTTATTGAAAGTACCCACTACACATACAAACATTTGGTTTGTAGTCACCTCATCAAAGCTTCCACACAGACCTACTCACTTAACAGCCATGTAGTTAAACATGAGTAAACAGTGTAGAAATGCGCTTATTCTAACCCTGAATTCCATACCTCAGTGTTCTGACTGAAACCAAAGCTATATAACCTGATTTATGGGATGTTTGTGTGTCAGAATGTCTCAAAGTGTCTGTTTTTGTTTATTGACCTGTGCATTTTTAATGACATTGCTTTTGTTGTAGCATGTTGTTTACAGTCCCCAGGGATTGGTTCAATTACATTTTATTGTTGGTGTGACATTTAATTTGACTCTCTGAATTATCTTTTGTTTATTTTATCCATCAATGCAACACTTGAACTTGTCTACCACTTATAGGTTTTTGTAAATTATCATTTCATTTGTAAATAAATTTGAAATAAATCCATCAACTAACGATCGTCAGCTCAGCTAACGTGATATTTGTGAATGCACGCGAATAACCAAATTGATTAATTTTAAAACATCTCATTTGAATATATTTTGATACATTTAAGAAAAAAAATTATAATATTATTTAAACATTTTGAAAACTTTCCTACAGACCCCCTGCAATTACACCACTGACCACTAGGAGTCTGCGGAAACACTGGACGGTAGAGTATATAGTGCATAGTGTATGTGCACAGTACGTCATTTAGGACACAACTTTAGTATTTACTCTCCGAAGTGTGTTTTCAGAACAGAAGTAACGTAATGAGTAAACGTACAGCGCGCAGACCAACTAATCAATAATGAGATTCGTTGACAACGATTTTTATAATCGATTATTATCGATTTTATCGATTTATCAATTCTTTCATGAACTAATGGAAAGACTGAAGTCTTGCATCTGGTTTACATTTACAGTTATGGCATGCCGTAGTGCAAATCATCCCTTCAATATAAAGATATTAAGAGTAACATGAGTCATAAGGCTGCAGCATAAGAGAACACTAGACATTTCTCGTGTTCATTGTAGATGTGGGTCTTCATTATGTGTTTAAACACAGAGATGGACGGCCAGAGAAACTTCCGTATGTATTTCTTTTTTAGGTTGAGCTGTACTTGTAGATCAATGGCCATTGAGCTACTGTTTGAGATTTGATGAATACCATCAGGTTGCCTATGTAGCCAAGTATCAGGGTTTGAATTAGTATGTAAACAGCTACAGGAATCCAGAGGAGGGAACACGGCTTCGAGTGACATTGGTGGAGCTTGAAGAGAAGTCAGGCTGCGTTGGGGTTAGCCGCTGTCAGTGTGGAAAGAGAAAGCGGGAGGAAACAAAAACAAAGTCTTTGGCTTACTCTTGTCCCGTGAGAAGAGATGACAGATAAGAGATTATTTAGAGATTGTAGGGCAATTGATGGAGTGAGCTGATTGGCTAGTGCAGGCATGGACAAGAGGCTATACGCAGCTGGAGAAAGAGAAAGAGAGAGAGAGAGAGAGAGAGACACACACACACACACACACACACACTGCTTAATTCTATGCAAGATTTTTGCCAGTCTGAACAAACTCTTTACAATTGCAGATTCCAAATGTTATTCACATTAAACTCAACTGGGAATAACTGCACAAGGAATACAAGTTTTATTGACGTTTTCTAAACACCCCCCCCCCCCCCAATTCACTGGGGTCAATTCCCATCCAGCATCTGCATTAAAAAGATGTCCATCACATCAACAGATTTTGATAAAGTACTCAGATACAAAGGGTATTCTTCTATTTAACAGATAAATAAAAATTACCCACCTCATTCAGTCCAAAAGAAACCTTATTCAGATTGGCCTCAGTCAATTGACTATTCGGACTGAGGTGTATACATGAACGTTTATATTCTGATTGCGCTATCAGTCAGAGTTTGAACGTATTATCTGGCTGTAGGTACAGAATCATTGGATAAAGTGGTGGTAAATACATGAAGCTTTCTAGAGCGTTGAATTGTTTTTTCACATCAAAAGTGAAACTGGTCCGACATCAAGGTTCCCTTAGGGAGACATTAGAATGCAGAGAAGTTAGATATGCCTGGTATTATACACAGTATTAGTATGCATCCTGCCTTACAAATCTGTAGTCTTATAAAATATGAATAGCACAAGTATTGCAGTAATGAGGCACATTACTTAAGCTCCGCTTGTGAAAATGGCTGGATCTAAATTTAACAGCAGAGGTTTAATGGCTGTAGTAAAACCGTGTAGAGTTGTGAGGTAACTCATGCTGAACAGAGCCAGGAAAGTGCTTCACTACAACCGCAAACACACCGTTGCCATTGGCGATGAGTGGCATGTTTCTGCATGCTCCTTTCCCTGCTGTCTTACCATGACATGACATGGCGTAAATAAATGACACAGCTGGATGGCCATTGAAGCAGGTCAGGTTTGTTTAATAGAGCTGATAAACTGCTGAGGACTGTCTGTGCATTTCATATTTGCAGTGATGTGTTTACTGCTTTATGCTGACGCTAAATGGAACAGCGGTTTTCTAAATGTCAGCAGAGAGCCATTCATGAATAGTCAAATCATTTATTTCTGCTGTAGAATGGAGTGGAACTTTATTGCCGTCAGCTCTGCTGTCGACCACCCAAGTACAGGCTGTGCAACATATTTTAATTTTAGATTTTTGCATCATTTGTTAAAGTGGAGTAAAAGTTCCAGCAGAAACGGTCCAGTTTCTTTAGAAATCTTAAATTACAAATGAGATTTTATGAGAAGGTTGTATGCTATGAGTTATTATCTGTCATTTCATAAGAGCATAATGAAAGGATGCTGGCTACACATGTGTTTGGTATCAGTAATTGATGCTTAAACTACTCCCTCATAGGATATGACCTCATTGGTGCTTTGGAGTTTTGGCAGTGGAGATATGATATTTTCTCACACTCTCTCCATTGGGTCTTGAGTTCTCCTTCTCTTTTTCCGCCATATTTTTCTTTTTACAGCCGGATGGGCGTCTGGATGGGCGAGCCGAGGCTCCAGGTGACTCCAGAGAGAGAGTGTTAGAGTTTGGCTTTGATTACTGCTACTGGTCCGTGAACCCCGAGGCACCCAACTATGCATCACAGGAAGAGGTGAGTGCCATCTCATCCACGTTTACCCCCAACAGTCAGTACGTTTACATGTACAACAATAATCCGATATTAACCCGATTAAGACAATACTCTGATTAAGAAACTACCATGTAAACAATGATTTCTGATTTCTTAATCCGACTAAAGTCATACTCGAAGTAAACACAAATCGAATTAAGACGTGTGGAATATTCCTGTTTTAGTTGCATTTTCGTAGTGCATTACAGATATGTAAACACTTTAATCACACTATTAATGTCGTGTGGGAGTTTTCACCGCATTTTGCGACAGGACACGTACACACATGGCAGTGCTCAATCGTTTGACAGCAAACAAGAGAGCACGACTGCATCTGAAACTAACCTACTACAGTATATAGTAGGTGAAATACATGTATCTCAGCTACTATATAGTAGGTAAGTACGTGGTTTCAGACGCAGCCAACAGCTTCAAGCAGTTGTCTGTTTGCACGTACAGCATGAGAAATAATTAACTGCACTTGAAGCTTTCGTAAAAAATTAAATATGAAACACCCAAAACTGTATACGGTACCATAACGAAGACAAACTGTATGTTGATGCGTGAAATTCTGGAGGGAACATCGGACGGTGTGGCGCGGTGACGTAATGACGTGTGCCCTTAATCGATCTATGTTCTATAACCTGTAAAACAGGAACATGAAAGGAGTATTCTAAAAGCAGCTCGTGTAAACACCTTAATCACAATATTGTCTTATTCAGAATAAGGTCAATAATTAGATTACTGCTGTCCATGTAAACGTAGCTATTGTCGTGTCACTGTAGCGATGACGAGCTGTGTTTTAGGGTTGTGGAGGCTGATGCATGCCAGTCAAGCAACTCTGGAATTAGAGGATAGTCAAAACCTCTGGAAGCAAGTTGCCTACTATCTTCCTGCAAATGAATCAAAAAACTTAGGATGTCCATCCATGTCACAGGGGTGTTTCTTATAGCTTGTCCAGTTTGATCTAATTTAGGTCTAATTACATTTTTCACAAATCTGATTTGTGTAATGGGCCGATTAGATTCACGTGTATCTCTATGTGAGCAAAAGGCTTTCTTTATCTCAGTGTTCCTCCTCAAACTGCTCTTTGTATGCTATGCCTGAAGCCCCACTCTGACACACACAGTCATTGTCACTGGGCAGGCATCACTCCTCTCTCTCTCTCTCTCTCTCTCTCTCTCTCTGTCATTTTCTCAATTCTGCAAAGTCAGAGATTATTGCATAGGCCTGAGGCAGACATTCCTCATATAACCTATGACTTTGTTAGTGGGAGAGACTTGTTATAGTTCTCTAGGAGGAAGCAGGAGCTGCTTCATTCACATGGCATCTATAAATGTGTATTTAGAAGAGGATAGTTAGGTTGAAAAGATGCGGTTGGCTAGATTCACAGATCAGAGGAAGCACATGTTAATCTTCACCTTCATCAGGTTCCCAAAAAATACCAAAGAGGGAACTAAATGCTAATGTTAGGCAAGTATTCTGTGTTTGTTGGGTTTCTACAAGCAGTCATTCCTTTGAAGTCTTATGTGATACTAACATGGCATGTACTTGTTAACAGGGAATTTGCATTTAAGATGAAAACAGGTGTATTTTAATTGTGATAGATTGGCATTCCAATAGTTCCAATAGTATACTATTTGCTAGTTAGCATGCTTGCTGTATTGTAACATCATATACAGTGCCCTCCACTAATATTGGCACCCTTGGTAAATATGAGCAAAGAAGGCTGTGAAAAAAATGTCTTTATTGTTTAACCTTTTGATCCTTTGTTTAAAAAATTCACAAAAATACTCTGCTCTCATTGATATCAAACAATTGCAAACACAACACAGGTTTATAAAAAAAATTGTTGTTAAATATAGGTGTGCAACAATTATTGTCACCCATTTAGTCAATACTTTGTGCTACCTCCCTTTGCCAAGATAACAGCTCTGAGTATTCTCCTATAATGCCTGATGAGGTTGGAGAATACATGGCAAGGGATCTGAGACCATTCCTCCATACAGAATCTCTCCAGATCCTTCAAATTTCGAGGTCCATGCTGGTGGACTCTCCTCTTCAGTTCACCACACAGGTTTTCTATGGGTTTCAAGTCAGGGGACTGGGATGGCCATGGCAGGACCTTGATTTGTTGTCAGTAAACCATTTTTGTGTTGATCTTTATGTATGTTTTGGATCATTGTCCTGCTGGAAGATCCAACCACGGCCCATTTTAAGCTTTCTGGCAGAGGCAGTCAGGTTTTCATTTAATATCTGTTGATATTTGATAGAGTCCATGATGACATTTATCCTAAAAAAATGTCCAGGTCGTCTGGCAGAAAAACAACCCCAAAACATTAAAGAGCCACCACCATATTTAACCATGGGCATGAGGTACTTTTCCATATGGCTACCTCTCTGTGTGTGCCAAAACCACCTCTGCTGTTTATTGCCAAAAAGCTCTATTTTGGTTTAATCTGACCCTAGAACCCAATCCCATTTGAAGTTCCAGTAGTGTCTGGAAAACTGAAGATGCTTGAGTTTGTTTTTGGATGAGAGTAGAGGCTTATTTTGTTGAAACTCTTCTAAACAACTTGTGGTGATGTAGGTGACTTTGGATTGTAGTTTTGGAGAATTTCTGACCCCAGGACGCAACTAACTTCTGCAATTCTCCAGCTGTGATCCTTGGAGGGTTTAAGGCCACTCAAACCATCTTCTTCACAGTGCGTTGAGACAATATAGACACACGTCCAATGCCAGATTGATTCATAATATTTCCAGTTGACTGGAACTTAACTTAATTATTATAATAGGGCAACTTAATTATTGCCCTAATGGTGGAAATGGGTATTTTCAATGCTTGTGCTATTTTCTTATAGCCACTTCCCATTTTGTGAAGCTCAACAACCTTTTGCCGCACATCACAGCTATATTCCTTGGTATTACCCATTGTTATGAATGACTAAGGGAATTTGGCCTATGTGTTACCTCATATCTATACCCCTGTGAAACAGGAAGTTATGGTTGAACAATTTCCTGTTCCTAGTCACCCAGGTGTATTTAAAAAAAAAAGTAAAATATAAATGGGAATGTACTTCAAATATGTTTTTCTCATATGATTTCATGGGGTGCCAATAATTGTTGCACAACTATATTTATCAAAGTTGGGTTTTTTGTTTTTTTTTGTGATAAACCTGTGTTGTGTTTGCAATTGTTTGATATCCATGAGAGCAGAGTATTTTAATGAATTTTTTTGAACAAGGTTAAACAATAAAGACAATTTTCACAGCCTAGTGGAGAGCACTGTATAAGCTAGAAGTGGGTGTTTCTCTTGTGTGCTGTGCAATGTTAGGATATTCACCTGTGTAGCCAATTCTGCATGGAAAAGCAGGTAATTCATGTTAAGAAGTTGCTAGAAGTCACCTGATTCATTTGCATAGTCAGTAAATCATCACAACAACGATCAAAAATTTGAGGAACCAGATTCACTCTACATTATACCGCTACAAAAGTGGCTCAGACTGAGCCTGGAGTTTATTACCTCCAGGGGATTAATACAAATTCCAGGGTGTCCATGGATCTTTTAAAAGTCCTAAATTGTCTATGAATTACCGTCCTTAATATGTAAGAATGTTTGAAATTTGAATTCATGCATCTTATAATATTAGCTTTGATTCTAATCTTAGTCTGATGTCGTCTCATTTGTGTTTTCTGATCTCTCACAAATATCAGATGAATCGGGATTTCCCATCCTCATGAGGCAGGAGTGTGCCTTAAACTGAAAATAACTGTAACGGTTGTTGAGCTACTGTAGCATACACATCTTAGAGTCACGTCTATATGGGGAAGTTCAACCGAAAGTGGCTGCAGAACAATAGCCTGCAGTTCCTTTTGCTGGTTAAAACCTGTGTCCATACAGATTATGCCATAAAGCTTGGCATATGGAAGCTATCTGCAGTTTACACAGAAATAGACAATTTCTCTAAAGTGTGAAGGTTTTTTAAGTAAATAAATAATAATAATAGACAACGTGATGGCGGTCTAATTGCGTTCACCTTCCATAGCAATGTTTACACCATGCCTGGTTTAAATCTTTCTGTCCAGTTTTCTTGAACTCGAATGTATCGCCAGGCTCTTGTGAAGCAGCCTGTTGCTGTTGAATTGCTTTTGAGCATGCAGCCGTAAGCTGAGACTTCACCAGCCGTAGCATTTCTCTGGAGTCAGTCCTGAGAGACCGTTTCACCATAAATCCGCCAGTGGAAGAGAAACCAGCTCCACTTTCAGTCTTTGTCTTTCATTCTTCACTTTCCTGACCTTGATATGACTATGTATGAAAATGTAAGTGATTCTTACAGTGAGAGCTTGTAGATGATGTAGACGAACAGGAAGGAGGTCTGTATACATTCAAGTTTTGATGGAACAGGAAGAAGAATTCACAGAGATGGGGGATGTTGTCTAGGCCATGAAGCAGAGCAGATAAAGAGGAGTAATGGAAGCCAGCTGTTGCGCTCATATGCTCAGAGCTTACAGCTTAGGCAGTTTCGAAAATCTCGTCTCGTTTGTGTATTAAGCAGGAGGTACATGTGAGCCCTAGAACAAATGCACTGTTGCGAGTGTGCAGCTCATGAGCTAGGCTGAGAAACAAAGCTGAAAGTGGAGATCGTTGTGGGGCGGAGGGAAGAGGGAATTCCAGACCCCTCTGCAGCCAACAGCACAGCTGCTTAAATGAAAGATTGCACTGCGTGGACGTCACTGGTCAAAAGCCGGCACACAATGCTGGTTTTCTTTTCCAAGTGAAGTCAGCTCTTATGTTTTCTGTTTCTCTTCTTTTCTCCGCTCTCTCTCTCTCTCTCTCTCTCTCTCTCACACACACACACACACACACACACACACACACACACACACACACACCCCAACCCACACATATCTCCCTCTCTTCCTTTGGATTGAGTGTGAGGTTTGATGCACTGCTAGTCTTGAAAAATAATAGACGCACTGTGTGTGTGTTGCATGCAAGCGACTGTTTCTTCGTCACTGCACACACTCTGGTTAACTTATTCACAGACTGACATTTGAATTTTGGGTTGGTGGATGAGCATTAAAAAAAAAGTTATTATCAATGGGGGAGGAAACAGAAGATCTTGTATTTTACTTAGTAAACACTGTAACAAAAGCAATAATGAGGTTTTTTACAGCATTTATCCGTAGCTCCAGAAACGATGACTGTCCATCGAGTAGCAGCAGAGCACACTCTGGCCGTGCCGTCCATGCATAACCATGCCTCCAGTGTGGAGTTTTAAATCGGGGTGCGGAAGCCGTTTAACCCTCAAAAGCGTTGCTGCACATGAATAAATTTTTCTATATACACTGTCTAAATTTTTCTGCCTCTTAATTTGGCCTTGATTTGATTTAGATGGCCACTTGTAGCAACAGGTGGCTGATAAATGCCATTCCCCTCTTCTCTGTCCCACCATGCAAACTTGACCTACAAAATTCTGTGAAAGTATGCCTGATGAGGCAAGTTGAGTCATTGCCAGCCAGTGAACTCCCTCCCAGTCTCTCTCTCTCTCTCTCTCTCTCTCTCTCTCTCTCTCTCTCTCTCTCTCTGACTATTTGTGTATCCCACTTGTCCCTTTTTCACTGGTTCACATGAAGCTATAAACAGGATCTTGAACTTGGCATAACCGCTAAGTGAAACCAATAATGTTCAAACATAACACTAAAACAGAGATAATCTATAGACAATGACTACAATTCTTAGTAGCACATAATTTCCCGGTGACTTCACATTTGTCACCACTTGTTCCTTTTTTTCATGGGGCTTAAGTTATTTGCCAGCTGTCCAGTACAGCTTTCCAGTGTTGACCTGCCTGGCTGAAGTCACTGAGAACAAATATCCTGTATCCTGTATCATGAACAAAATTATCCAAACTTCATCCACCTTTTGCACTTTTTCATGATTAATCTGCTACACTGAGAGAGTTTAGTCCCAATAAGTGTTTATGTGAGATAATAGCCCAACCTTTAAGTTCACAAATGGATTTTACTAGTTAGAACAAGTTTGTTAGGAAATAGGTGAAGCTTGTGCTGTTGCTGCTTGCAGTGTTGAGATATACTACTGTATGTAGCCAAATGTTTGTGTACAGTTGACCATTACACTCATTCGTCCAGCCTTTGCTGTTATAATAACTTCCACTCTTCTGGGAAGCCTTTCCACTAGATTTTGGAGCATGGCTGTGGGGATTTGTGCATTCAGCCAAGAGTATTTGAGAGGTCAGGCACTGATATCCAGTGAAGAGGCCTGGGGTGCATTTAGTGTTCCAATTCAGCCCAAAGGTGTTCAGTGTGGTTAAAGTCAGGACTTTATGCAGGCCACTTGAGTTCTTTCACTCCAACCTTGGCAAACCATGGTTTCATGGACCTTGACTTGTGCACAGGGGCATTGTCATGCTGGAACATGTTTAGGTCCCTTAGTTCCACTGAAGGGAAATTGTAATGCTGCAGCCAACAATGACTACGTTTACATGGACAGCAGTAATCTCATTATTGACCTTACTCTGAGTAAGACAATATTGTGATTAAGGTGTTTACATGAGTCGCTTTTAGAATATTCCTTTCATGTTCCCGTTTTACATGATATAGAACATAATTAGATTAACAGCACACGTCATTACGTCCCCATGCCACGCCGTCCGACGTTCCCTCCAGAATTTCACGTATCAACATACAGTTCATTTTCGTTATGGTACCGTATACAGTTTTGTGTGTTTTTATTTAAAATTTTTGCGAACGCTTCAAGTGTGGTTAATTATTTGTCATGCTGTACGTGCAAATAGACAACTGCTTGAACCTGTTGGCTGCGTCCCAAACCGCGTACTTACCGTCTGTATAGTAGCCGAGATGCATGTATTTCGTCTACTACAGGCCTATAGTAGGTTAGTGGGCGGTTTCGGACGCAGCCGTGGTCGCTTGCTTGCCGTCAAACAGTTGAGCACTGCCGTGTGTGTACGTGTCCTGTCGCAAAATGCGGTGAGAACTCTCACATGACTTTAAGTGTGATTAAGGTGTTTACATATCTGTAATACACGTCGATAATGTGACTAAAATAGGAATACTCCACGTCTTAATTCGATTTGTGTTTACTTCTAGTATGACTTTAATCAGATTAAGGTAATTAAAACAATTGCTGTTTACATGGTAGTTTCTTAGAGTATTGTCTTAATCGGGTTAATATTGGATTATTGTTGTCCATGTAAACGTACTGACTGACATCCTATACAATTGTGTGCTTCCAATGTTGTGGCAACAATTTGGGGAAAGCTCACATATAGGTGTGATGGTCAGGTGTCCACAAACTTTTGGCCATATAGTGTATATTTCAGTCCAGTCCTAATATGCTTAAGAGCTCCTAATAATTTTCTGCAGGTTTTAAAATACTTGAATTCATAATGTGTGAAATGTCAGTAAAGCCTATATGACGGTGTAGGTCACGTTATCCAGCCAGCATGTGACTTTCTCGAGAAACTGTATCTATTTGACCTTATTGAAGGTGGTTCACTATCTCAAAATCATCAGATTTTCAGTTATAATCATCTCATCTCCACAGTCTCCATTTGGCACACTATTTATAATTGTAGTATGCAGTTTGGGATGAAGCTGCCACAAACTGTGAATATTATGGAGCTGGATCTGCTCTCTCAGTTTCAGAATGAAGTCATTTAATTGTGTATTGCATGCTCGTCTCAATATCGCTCTTAGGCAAACTGTTGTGTGTGAGGGCCCGTGTTCTCCTGACACCACAAGCTCATCAGAATTTAGCTCTGGCTCAGTCTAATATGGTGCCAGTAACCTATTAGGCTGTGTTTCAGCAGACTTCAGTTGCTTTTCCTCACTCATAAGGAGTTTCCTAGGGCCTGCTATTGGGTCAGCCACATGAACCAGTCTCCTCTGTGCAGTCCACCACAAACAGTGATTAAAGGGCTTTTGCTAAAGTGGACTTATTACACATGTCTTATAGGCATTCTTTTTTCTCCCCACTGCTTTTTTCCTCTCGATTTTTCTGTGACTTTATAAGCATTACTTTATAAACCTGTTCAGTCTATTGTACATAACCTTAACCTATGTTACTGAGGCCACTGTTGTGTTCGTATGTGTATTATGGAACGACAACTTTTGCCTAATATATAAGGTCATTTGACCTTCTGGGTATACCCTTGGATTGACTGAAGGGTCGTTTATTTTTTGGACCGGACTAAACCTCTTGATTCTTCACATTCCCTCCATAATATCTGCTGTATTCTGTATCTGCTGTATTCTAAGTTACACTTGGTCCCAGTTGGTATGAGCATGTTTGGTTTTTTAAGGCTGGGGCAAGAAAAGGGAGGCCAACTAGGGCTTGTGTATGTGTGCTGTTGTTTTTATATGGATTTCCTTCAGGAACACATGCATACACTCGAACACAGGCTCAGAGAGCCATGAGCTTCCTGTTGATGGCAGTGTTTAGTCTTTTGAATCACTGCTGCCTGCATGTTTGTCTCCTCAGTGAACTTCACTACTTGATGTGCTTCAGAGACTCGACTCTACTTTAAAACGAACCTCAGTTCTGCGCACACTGGAGGCTGTTATTTCCATGCATGACATGTTATATTAATACTGTTATAATGATGTGAAATGGCAGGAAAAGAGCTCCCTTGGTAAATAGAGATATGCTGAATATGATATGCTGAAATACATAGAGCCTAGGCATGTAAGTGAATATGAATATATGATTCTTAATCAAGATATTATGTGTTCTGAAGTGATACAATGCAGATAAGAATAGGTGTGCTGTTCTGGGTATAGGTGCTGGGAATAGGTGTCCCCCCCCCGCCTCCCCCCCCCCCACAAGCTTGCAAGAAATGTTTACATGGTGTCTAGTTGTGACTAGTGCATTGGGTCTGGGATCCTACAGAAAGTAATCTTATTTTGTCCCTGTACATTGTAATGCATTTACAATGTTCATTCACTCATCCTTAGTAACTGCCTGGTCAGGGTTGCTATGGTTCAAATTGGGCTGCTAGTTTGTTTATGTTTTTGGGGGCGAAACAGAATCAACTAAATTAGTTGAAAAATATAGAGAAGGCAGGTGCAAATAATAACAATAATAATAACTAGGCAAATGGGATTAACACTCAGCACTCTAGTTGAGACCAATTCTGACCTCAGATGATGTAGATGAACCAGAGTTCACAGACCAGTCCATACAGGATTTTGTGGAGTTGTTTTTGTGATTGTTGCTGCCAAAAAATCTTCCAATTTAGGCTTACAGATACAGATGTTTGGACCACTAACCAGTTACAGAAACAGATAGTGGCATTGCGTTACACCCCAAATCCCCAAATGGAGCCTTAGCCCTGTTGTAGTAAACTGTTTTATGCACATAATTGTGTGTGTTCATCGGTATGTCTCTAGGCCAGAGATTCTCAACCTTTTAACAGTTAGAGACCCCTGTAAAAATTAGGCAAATTATTTAAATAATTATGTCTTTACAGTAATATTTTGGTTACTGATTGGAGTCATTTTTTTTCACTCCTAGAACCCATTTTATCGGAATTGTCTTCAAATTTCCACTTCATGTTTATTTATAGGCATCATAACTTTAATAATGGTGGGATGTGATTTCCGCCACGGTATCAAAATTAGAAAACCATGGACCCCCTTCACAAACCCTTGGAGGTTCCTGGACCCCACTTTCAGAACCATGGCTCTAGGCTATTATGTATTGCATTAGAGTATGTTAAATTCACAAAGAGATCGAGTCTTTTTGTGCTGTGACTGTGAAATCTGTAAGTGACCCTAGCCCAGTGAAGTGTGATTTTATTTTTTATTTTTAACAAGCTCCTCATTGAATTCTTAAGGCAGAGTAGTCAAGCTCAGGCTAATTAAGAGAAAAGTGGACAAGTGTGCCAGCACTCTTTAGAAAGCTGTTGCTGATCCACTCATCCTGTAGATTGCATGCCAATTAGCCCCTATTCAGAAAGCCCACTAGGAGGGTGGAAACTGGAAACTGCTAGACCACATCAATCCAGCTTAGTAGTGTTAGTCAACAGAGTGACTCTTATTTTGCTGACTTACAACTTTCTCAGAGGGCAGAGGTCAGATTTGTCTATCTTACCTAAACCCTCACACACCTTTTGTACACAGCAGGGCAGGCGAAGAGCTGTTTGAAGGTGTGCCAGATGTGAGTTCTCTTCACTTTCTCCACCGTATAGTTATGAGTGTGGTCTCATGTATCATACCATAGCTGTCAATGTGTTACTGGAGCTTGACTGGCACGTAGACAAGGTCATTTGTCGTCTCACTATTGTAGAATTGCACCATGTCAATATTTGATCTACGAACGGCCTGAAAAAGCATTTGGTTTTGCATCCTTTCTTTGAACTATTTAACTTCCCTATTGCACACAAATGGTCTGTTCATTCTTCTTGAAATGAAAGGGTGTTTAAAAATGATCTCCATTTAGGCTGACTACTTCAGACTTGCAAGTTCTCGTAGAGAATATCCATATGGATTTGATCTGTTTTCCTGAGGTAAATCTGACCTGGAAAGCTAGTAAAACTAGCACCTTTCTCATTATGTGTCTGATGAAGTCCAAATGCTGTGTATGCAGAGAATGATGTGCTGTCTGTGTTTGTGCTAGCCTGCCAGTGTGTGTGAAGGGCATGTCCTGGACTCTGCTGCCACTTTCTCAGTAAGGAGAGTGAAAAATGAAAACACATGGAGCAGCTTGAGTTCAGGACCTCCACATGTTCATACCAACACCCTCAGAACCATTTATTTTCCTCCCTCTCTCTTCTCTCCATCTTCGTCTGCTTTTACTCTTTACTGCATTCCAGGTGCTGATGATTTTCAACCCATTCAGGTACTTTGTCAGAAAACAAACGAGCTTCAGAGCATGAGGCCTAAATTTCAGTGCAGCTTAAGAGATTGAAACAATCGGATCACATGAGTGACACAAGGCGGCTAGAAATACCTTGGCACGCCAATTAACAGCCCAATATTGACTTCAAATCACATCTTCTATACGCAAATGCAATTCATGCGGACTTAGCAAACTGTATCTAGTTCATAATCGATCATTGTAGAGCTGTGGATAGTTACAGAATATCTGAAGCCAGTACAGTAATGTCAACAAGACATTCTGCAAATTAATTGCTGTCCTATACTTAATAAAATGTGTTCCGTTAATATCTGGTCCTTGTGAAAATGCAGTTTCTGTGGTCCCTGCAAACTGCTGTACTGGTCCAGTGGAGTCTCATGTCATCTAAAAAAATAAATAAATAAAAAAGGAGAGCTGTCGATGTAAAAATAAATGGTTCGGTGTCCTTTTTTATAGGTGTTCCAGGATCTGGGTATGTGCGTGTTGGCTGGAGCAACTGAAGGCTACAATGTCTGTCTGTTTGCGTATGGACAGACGGGCTCAGGGAAGACGTACACCATGATGGGCAATCCAGTGAGTAACACAGTACAGGCTTTGCCTAGTACACATCTATGGGAGGTGACTTAAATCTAACGCGTAAATGTAACCCCTTCATCCCTTCTTTCATATGCAGGATTCTATTGGATTGACGCCAAGGATTTGTCAAGTAAGTCTCGGATATGAAATGTAATATTTTGCAATCATCACTTCTGGTTCATACAGAGGATTTTCACCAGGGTTTCTTTCATTCCATAAATTCAGGGGCTGTTTCAATCTGGTATAGACTCTCCTGATGGACAGAACTGCAGAGTTGAAGTTAGGTAAGAGAGCACTGCACACATGTGTTTGTGTATTTGTGTCCTATGTGTGACCCAGCAGTAGGTTATGCGCTCTTTGTTTAGGCATGAAAGTTGTTGTAAGGAGATTATTCATTTTCCCTCCCTCTCCATCTCCAGTTTCTTGGAGATCTACAACGAGCGGGTGCGTGATCTGCTGAGAGGGCCGGACCAGAAAAAGCCAGCGGCCCTACGTGTGAGGGAGCACCCAGAAAAAGGGCCATATGTGCAGGGTGAGAGTTGTAAGAAAAACTGCTGTTTAGATTGAAACTGAAATAGGAATTAGATTCATTTGGTTAACACAACCAAACCTGAAAAAGCTACAAACCAAAACAGTTCTGTTTACATCTGGTGTCATTAAAGAGCAGTGCTTTGGCCCAGCTTCAATTTCCCCACTCCTTTTTTGGCCTATGTCCAGCATCCAGTCATTGTGTATATCAGGAGAAAGCCCTGAACAGCAAAAGGAAATGACCTCACTTTCCTGTGGCTGTAGAAAGCCTAGTGGAATACACACACAGTCCACATCAATCTCTCTCTCTCTCTCTCTCTCTCCTTAAACTACTATTAATATGGGCTAAGATTTATTTGTCATAATCTTGGCCAAGGCTCCAGTTTTTCCTGTTTCCTTGTGTATCTCTGTTTTCCCTTTCCTTGTGTTTCCTGTGTTTGTCCCTCCCTCTCTTCCTGTTTGTTTGTGCTCATGTGTGTCCTTTGGTGTGGCGCTCTGCTCTGCTCATCCACCTGATTGAATCAGCGAATGCACCTACTCCTCATCATCTTATAAGCCTGCAGCGCTTAGAAACCCCGGTTCTCCAGTCACACGTCTCCAGAACGTTCTGTCTACCTGTTCACTTCTCACCCTGCCTGCCTGCCTGCCTGCAGTCTGCTATGCCCGGTCTTGCTTCGCCTCCCCTGTGGCTCATGGACAGAGTGTCCGACTCCCATGCCACCGACCGTCCGTGGTTCCCAGACCGAGTGTCTGACTCCCATGCTGCCGACCTGAGTTCAAGTCCTGGCCCAGAGAGAAACATCAAGCCACCCTTCATAAAATTAGAAATATTTATTATTATTATTATTTATTACTGGGGGCACGGTGGCTTAGTGGTTAGCATGTTTGTCTCTCACCTCCAGGGTTGAGGGTTTGATTAGCGCCTCTGGGTACTCCGGTTTCCTCCCCCAGTCCAAAGACATGCATTGTAGGCTGATTGACGTGTCCAGAATTGTCCGTAGTGTATGAATGGGTGTGTGAATGTTTGTGTGATTGTGCCCTGTGATGGATTGGCACCCAATCCTGGGTGTCCCCTGCCTTGTGCCCCGTGCCCCCTGGGATGGGCTCCGGGTTCCCCGTGACCCAATAAGGATGAGCGGTACAGAAAATGGACCATAATCTTTTCAGATGCATGCACACACAGTTCATAAAAAGTACTGCCATGATCAAAACTGAATCACGAGAATAAAATCTCAGATACTCCAGTAATAATAATTACTTTACTTCACCTCTCCTTGTAAAAGTAATTCATTCCAAATAGGGCTTTAGCTGAAATTACTCACTTCATAATTAAAGGGCTGCACAAATTCCTGACTGATCCATTAAGTGTTTCTCATTAGCAGAGGACTGTCTTTGCAAATAGAATAAAGTTGCTTTGTGTATTAAAAAAAGGAAGATTTAAGATGTTTTTTTATACTGTGTGTGCGTTCCAGGTCTCACTCAGCATGTGGTGGAGGACAGCAAGCAGGCAGCAGATCTGTTGGAAGAGGGCATCGCTAACCGCATCACAGCTGCCACACACGTTCACGATGCTAGCAGCCGATCACATGCCATTTTCAGCATCCAGTACACGCAGGTCTTACTCACACATCTGTTCAACATCAGCATTGCCCTAGTTTTGCAATTGAGCAAATCCTGTTATATAAGGGTTAGTTTTGTGACCTGTAAGACTTTGTGTCAGAATACTAATGATGTGGTCTTTTATGTTGCTATTTCACTGAACAGTGAGAAAGCCTAACTGATTTCCTGAACCCAGTTATCATAGCAGCACCTGTGAAAGTAGGAGGGGTTTTCTAGAGATTGTAAGGTGATTCCCTCATTTCCCAGCCAGTGCTAGATTTAATAGTACACTAAGTAGAGTAGCAACAATGGAGGAGCATTAATGTATGATTTACAAGGCATACGGTTCAATATGGATGCCGCCAACTAAATGTAAATTTCTCAAATGGAGACTTTTACGTTGTTTTCAGTGGTTATTATATCAGACACGAGATTCTAGCTAGCTAGTGGTTTGTTTGTTTGTTTTTTTTGTCCCCAAAATGCTACTGGTCTGACTCCAGAGGTGACTGGTGATACTTCAGTGTTGAGTGTTGCTTCAATATTTTCTGGCAAATTTAGTTGGATCAGTTTCTCAAAAGATAAATAAATGAGTAATTTAACCCACCATGATACTGACAAGAATAAAGCAGTTACTGAAGAAAAATGAAATTAAAGAAGTAAATCCATCAACAATACTGTGAGAGCACGCTTACACGCCTATTCAATCAGGCCAATAAATACAACAACTATCTATATGGGATCACGGTTACCAGAAAAGTACTTTTTTATTACACATTTAATTGACGTGAATAAGCTATTAGTAAAAAGTCCTTTATATGTAATGGCTCCTGCATATTATCTGTTGCTTTGAATTATGAAGTGGACTTACATATTGTTTTGGATAAATTGTCTTTTGTAGGCGATACTAGAGAATAACCTTCCATCTGAAATAGTGAGCAAGATCAACTTAGTGGACCTGGCTGGCAGGTTGGTGAATTTGTAAAAAAAAAAAAAAATTATATATATTTTTTTTGTACAGCTGCTTAAAGACCTTTTAACCCAACAGTCTTAATCTATTTTCTGATGTTGTCTACACAACGATCATGTCGCCCCCTAGTGGAGCTCCTTTTTTATTTCGCACTCATACTGTTTTTGTGCATGGTGTGCCTCTTCTTGTCTGTCAGTGAAAGAGCAGATCCTAATTACTGCCGGGATCGGATTACTGAAGGAGCCAACATCAACAAGTCTCTAGTTACTCTGGGAATTGTCATATCTGCTCTCGGTATGGGAAATTCCAGTAATATTCTTCTCAATAAACTTCTGTCTATTATCGTTGTTAGAATTTTGCTTTTTTTCCCCCCCTGTTTGATGTCTTTGGTCTGTCTTCCCCTAGCTCAGAACTCTCAGATGTGCAGTAGCAGTCAGAGCATTAACAGCATGCTGAGTGAGGGAGAAGCCAGCACGGTCGGGAGTCAGTCCAGCTCCCTGTCTAGCAGCAGCCGCAGACACTGCTTCATCCCCTACAGAGACTCTGTCCTCACCTGGCTCCTCAAAGACAGCCTGGGTGGCAACTCCAAAACCATAATGATCGCAAGTGAGTCTGTTTATGGATAATAATTACAAATTATTCTACTAACACACAGTTCAAATCACAGGTTTATATTAATACTAATACATTACAGATTCTATAGTAACGGCCCTGCTGGGAACAAAAAACAATAGAAATTTTCATAGAATTTGTAATGGTTTTAGTGGTTATAATATAAATTGTATTGGTTTTAATGGAAACCGTAATGGTCCCTGTGGGTCTCTACTGGTAATTTGTTGCCTTCTGTTGGTGGCATGTTATGTCTAGTGGATACCTTAGAGCGTCTATGTACAATCCTATAACAAAGCCCTTTTTGGAAGATAAGCACTCTTATTTATTCAAGGAACCCTTTAAAGAAGAACCATTTTTTCCTCCTAAGTGGGCAAGTATATACTATAAATTCCAAATTATTTGCGATTATTTTCTTTTTAATACCTAGGCATTTAAAAGTAATTTAAACTGTCTTGCTACTTACAAGTACACTCTTAAAAAGTTCTTGAAAGGTTCTTGAAGAGTTCATCAAAGGGTTCTTAGCCTGCTAGTTTGACTTAGGTTCCTAGTTTGACTCCTTTCTAAACGGGAAACCATAAAAATCTAGCGTGGATCTATAAATGTCTCGTGGATAACATTAAGGACCAATAATGGTAATTGTTTGAATGGTTAACAGCTGATGGTTTGTAATGGTATTTGTAGTAGAAATCATTCGAATTTCTATGATGGTTTCTGTTGGGTTTTTTTCAGCAGGGAGGTAATTCACAGGAACTTGTATCACTGATGATGTATACGTCTACGGCTAATAAACCAATTTTAAAGTGTTATTTAACAAAGAATAATGTGCAGTCGTTGATAACGTGATGTAAGGAGATGTTTACTTAATACTTTTGTAACTGTCAATTTCAAGAAAGAGAGGGAAAAAAGAGTGACTTGTGAGGGAGCAAATGCTTAGAGCTGCTATTATGGAAGTGATAACAGGAGCTAACTTGTCTCGAAGATGTTCTGCAACAATAAATGTAACTATTAATGGTTAAAAAGTATCGGTCATTAATTAATTAATTAATTGATTGATTGATTGATTGATTAATTAACAACAAATGGTTTGGCCATGGTATAAGAGAAATAAAACATTTCAGGACTTGTGGAAAATAATCACCTCTGGGGTGGTGACACAAACACACCAGCACTGATTATTTTCCTATAACAGCATTCCCATCAATCATTTTCTGTCTTTCTTTCTGTCTCTCTATTCCCTACAGCAATCTCGCCTGCTTGCAGCAGCTACAACGAGACTCTGAGCACTCTCCGCTATGCTGCTCATGCCAAGAACATTGTCAACAAGCCAAGAGTCAATGAGGTGTGTTTGTGAATGAGTGTTTCTACCATTCTATGGTTAATACCATTCACTGATGATGATAAAATCGAGACATCTTTGTTCTCTGTTTGCTCTGTTTTGTTTGCAGGATGCCAGCGTGAGGCTGATCAGGGAGCTTCGTGAAGAGATCGATCGACTGAAGAGCATGCTGCTGAGCTTCTCTATGGTAATTAACTTCTCTTAGAAAATGCTCCCAGCACAGACAGCAAAAGCGATCGCTCATACAGACGTTGTTTTTGCTGACTGTCTACAGCGGAGAAACCCCAGCCCGTCTCTGAGTGATGAGAGAGACAGCAGCCTTTCAGACATAGTGCTACAGAATGAACTCAAGGTTGGTTAATATGCTTAACGTATGCTTAACACGTAATAGGAAATGCAGTATTAAAAGCATCCGCTTGTTTTTTTAGGCGCAGCATTATAATAATCTTTGGAACCCACTGACATTATTTTTGCTCTCATTTTTGCTCCAGGTGGAACAGCTTACTAAAGACTGGTCGGAGAGCTGGCGGGATAAGCGAGCTCTTCTGGAGCAGTACAGTGTGGACATTAACCAGGACAGGGCAGGAGTTCAGATACATTCTCTCCGACCCCACCTCATCACCCTGGAACCAGACGTCCTGAGCACAGGAGTCACTATTTACCACCTCCGGGTACTGACATTAACCTCTCAGTTTCTCTTCAATTCAGGTGCATGAGATTGGACCTGTCTAACATTAGCATATTTCTTGTATACTCCAATATATTTAAATAGTCTGCTTTCTAACTAATAACTCTTTCTTTTGTTCAGATTCTCCTTTATTCATCTTTTTTTCTTACTCTTGCTCTCTCTGCAAAATTCTTTGAGATGCCTGCCACAGTCAGGTAAAGCAGCTCTGCTTGTGTGCACTTAATTCCTTCTTCAAATTTTCCCTTTTCACCCTTTTCCTCTATTATTATGTGTACGGTTGAGGTGAGGTTTAGTTGAGGCTTTATTTCAGAGGCTATGAGACAAAGTCCAAGTCAAAGTCCCTCTGGGGAGCCTTAGAGCGTCTATGTGCAATCCTATAACAAAGCCTTTATTTATCCAAGGAACACTTTAACGAAGAACCTTTTTTCCCCCCTAAGTGGGCAAGTATATACTATAAATTCCAAATTATTTGCGATTATTTTCTTCTTAATACTTGGGCATTTAAAAGTAATCTAAACTGTCTTGCTACTTACAAGTACTCTCTTAAAAAGTTCTTGAAGGGTTCTTGAAGAGTTCATCAAAGGGTTCTTAGCCTCCTAAATGGTTCCTACCTTGACCCCTTTCTAAACGGGAAACCATAAAAATCCTCCTGCATGCCTTTGAAGTCTGTAGGTTAAAAAACCTAAACCTGTACCAGGGTGGGTGTATTGACATGCATTTGTAATGGGCACAACCAAAAGTCTCTGTTTAATATTTAATTCCGTGCTTATTAACTTTCTTCCCTTTGTGTGTTGCAGGAAGGAATCACCAGAATTGGACCTCAAGATCCAAATGAGGAAGAACCCCATATTGGTAGCTATTTTCATATTTCTACAGACTAATGTGTGACAAAATGATTTTACTGTAATAGCGTCCAAAATGATGACTCTGTGTATAATCTGTTGCTCTGTAATGTCTTAGTCATGCCAGAGGGTTCTGTTTGTGAAATTGAGAATCAGAATGGAGTTGTTACCCTCAAACCCCTACCACACACAGCCTGCACGGTCAACGATAGAGAGGTCACTGAACCTTGTCGACTCGCACAAGGTAAATGCAAAACACAGCTACTTGTTTACACACATTTTGGCCTTGTTGTAATAAAGGGTGACTAGCATCTTCAGTGTCAGTGGCAGCTCAGTTGTTAATATGTTGGATTACGTTGGGTGGCTGTGGCTCAGGTGGTAGAGCGGATTGTCCACTAATCATATGGTCGGCGGTTTGATTCCCGGCCCCCGTGACTCCACATACCGAAGTGTCCTTGGGCAAGACACTGAACCCCAGTTTGCTCCCGATGGCAAGTTAGCGCCTTGCATGGCAGCTCTGCTACCATTGGTGTGTGAGTGTGTGTGAATGGGTGAATGAGACACAGTGTAAAGCACTTTGGATAAAAGTGCTATATAAGTGCAGACCATTTACTATTACTCATCAGAAGGTCGTGAGTTCAGATCTGCCCTGGGCCCTTGAGCAAGGCACTTAACCCTAAAATGCTCAGTTGTATAAATGAGATAAATGTAAGTCGCTCTGGATAAGGGCGTCTGCGAAAATGCCACCATGTAAAAATGTAAATGTAAACATCTGGGTGTGAATTGAATTTGTGGCAATAGTAGACAGTGGAATATATGAACACATAAGTGGAGTTTGGCTATTGTAATGGTCATCTGCTTGTTTTAGGTGCAGTGATAACATTAGGAGGATGTCACAAGTTGCGGTTTAACCACCCTGCAGAGGCTGCAGTTCTGAGAGAGAGGAGACGTGTATGTTCACATACTTCATTCTATAACGGTCTACTTGAGAATAATAAAGTGCTTTTAAGATCAGAACTCTATCTGCATGTATTTTCTTTAACACCCATGGATAAGGGAACAGAAATGAAATTACTTCAGGTGCTTCCTCTCATTATGTAATCCAAATAATACATTCAAAAATGATATCATTATAATCTCAAATCTCGTTTATTTTTTTATTTTTTTTTACAGATCATTGAAGGTGGTCCACTTTTCAGCTCATCTGAGCTTAGCGCTCTCACACATAACTCAAGGTGAAAAGTTTTGCACTGTGGTTTATATTTGTTGTGCTAATAGCTGGAAATGTTGGACTGATAATGAGATCCCTAGAGCATTATTATCTTGTTTTTGCTGGATTGACTTCAGGTTGCTTGGTTACAGAAAGATGCTAAATGTAGGCAAAGCTCATTCACCAAGCTAGTTGTCTACTTGTTCTAGATTTCTGTGTTCGGATGCAGAAATATTAGTGTCGCTTTATATCTCTGTGTGTTCAGGGCAGAGGATGTAGGCAGTCAGGAAGCCTGTGACAGGTTAGCTCCCTGGCGGAGGCTGGAGGAGCATCAATGCTACGTGGAATGTTTGCGCGAGGAGATCCTGCTGGAACAGAGAAGAGCTGAGAAAGACTTGGAGAGAGAGCAGGCCCATCTTCGAAAGCAACACTCTGAGAGTGAGTTATTTTCTTAATACCCTATAGGCAAGGCAGATTGCTGCAATATTTGTTCATTTATGATTTTAAACTTAATATACAGTGGTGTCCAAAAGTCTGAGAGTACTAGTGAATATGCTTCTATTTTGCATTCTTTTCTAATTTAATGCCTAATTTTAACTACAAATTATATTACCAGAAATGACTTGAGTGAAAAGTACAACCTTTCGTCTAGAAATATGTATATGTTTTTCTTAGCATTTGATATTCCCCTTTTGCTTTTGACAGCGTGGATTTGGGCTGGCATGGACTCCAAGTTTTTGATCAATCCGCTGGATCACATGCTTCAGTGGAAGAATAGAAGTCAATAAAAATCTAGCATTTTGTACAAAGGAATTAACATGGTCAATATCACAAATTTGCTTAAATTTAAATAGTGACCTAGAAATAGTGCATAATCTTGAATACTGAATATTCAATATACTGAATGTTTCTTTTCTTTGATTTTCGCAATTTTGAAACATTAAACTTTCTGTTGATTTTCAGTTTAAAAGCTTTTCAGTGTTGTCTCAGAAATTTGGGCCTGACTATATGTAAACTTTATAATATAAAAAAATGTATTTTATGGAGATATTCTTTCCCACTTTTTGCCATTTCTAAAAAATATTTTACTTCATAAATTACAGACATGTCTCCTGTCTGTTATTAAGAGAGATCTAGTCAGTAGTGCAGCTATTTTATAGAAAGAAATAAAGCTAAATGATTTTATTAAACTACAGTGCATATTAGATTTCATTTACATTTACAGCATTTAGCAGGTACTCTTATCCAGAACTTACAGAAGTGCTTTGTAATCTCTATCAAAAACACATCCTCTTGCTAGTTCACATGGTTAGGGACTAAGACTGTATTAATATTGAAACTATGTGTTCCGTGTATTTTACAGTCCAGCAGTGGATCTTGCAAGAAAAGCAGCGTCTTGTTGCCATCAGGGAGAAGGGAACACTCGACTCAGGGGTGCAGACAGATGTCGTTCCTCTGCCTGCACTGGCTGGCATTAACGAGAAGGAGAACAGCAGTGAAACAGTGCGTCCATCACTAATTGTGGGTGATAGGAAACGGGTGGTGCAAGAAGAGCTCCTGAAGCACCATGCATTCCGAAGAAATGAGAATCGCATTCGGCGCAAAAGACTGCGCTACCAGCTGGAAAGAATAGCTCGTAAGAGACACCTGCTAGAGGCAAAGCAAGAGCTTCAGAGACTGGAGACTGCCCTTTCACTCAGAGTTGATGGACCTCTGTCCCCTGATTTAGGATCTCCTTCAAAGCGCAGAGGACGTCCAATGGTCTTGCGAAGGCATTCCTTTTCTGTTGACCTTTTATCCCGACTTTACCCTCAGCATTCACCCATTTTCAGGTCAGTAAGAGGCACTTAATTTGGTTCTGTTAAGAGATGTTCAATCAAAATGAGCATAATACTTTAGATACATAAATCATTCAGAAAGCAAGCTCCTAAACTTAAGTCACTTTTTTTCTTTTAACAGCCAGTTTCTTAGGAGGACCAAATTATCTGAGTCAACATCATCTCTGTCTAGGGTTATCTTTCCTAGAAGATGGGTGTCTGATGAATGTCTACCAGGCAAACCTAGAGGCCGCTCTAACACTATGCCCTCAAGATATAGTCAAGCGACTTCAAGTAGGACAGGCTCCTCTGAGAACATCAAAATGTTAGGAAAGGAAAACATACCATCTGAAGGAATGACTGAGAGAAACGCTCAATCATCAGTCTGGAATCATAACATGGATTCGGATAATAGAGATAGTAAGAAGGTACTTCCGATAATAAAGCAATCAAGTACACAAAAAAACTCAGCTAAGGAAGGAAAGAGTTCACCCCATGAAGGAAACAAGGGCTTGGAGACAATCCGCAAAGCTCTTTCTCGATCAGTTGGCTTTGGAATAAAGATGGCTTTGTCAAGGGTTTTCCGCAAGCCTCCTTTAGGGTCACGAGGTGGCAAAAGTGCTAAGTCCGCTAGCAGAGCGAAAACTCAATTTGCCATGGAAGGAAAGAAAGACAAATTTGTAGGAGACGTGGAGACAAAGCAGCTAAAGTCCTCTATTAAATCTACAGTGTCTTGTGATGGTTTAGACCAGCTCATCTCATTAAAAGAGAATAAGCAGGGACGCTGGCATAGTGCAGAGACCCTGACTAAAAAGACCATGAGATGGGTCAAGACGCAACAAGATCTGACTGACTGGGTAGAAAAAAATGGTGAAGGAGTGGTTGATGACTCTTCAGACTGTGACAGCCTTTTTTCAGTGGACTCCCTTTCATCAGCCTATGCCACTGCATTGGCGGAGCAGCTTCAGCAAGAGGACTGTGAGCCGAGTGAAGTAGAGAGTGAGGACAGTCAGATGTCCAAGGACTCACTTGTCAAGAAAAGTAGTGGGAGCACTGATGCAAGGCCAGTTCTGAAGCTTGGTCACTCCATTCGTCATACTTTCCATTCAACATCTAATCCACAATCAACCACAGGTAGAGGAAAAATAGAAGAATCCAAAGAAATGCCTGAAGAGCTTTTCAGGAGTCTACATGGTCAAAAGGTAATAAGACAAGCAAGAGAGGAATCCTCACACTTCTCACAAGTAACATCTGATTCCCGGCACTCTAGTGATGCCAATGTCAGAGAAACAGAAGCTTTCCTTGCACTCACAGATGCATGGTCATCCACTGATGCAGCAGATAGTCCTAGGATCCTTGGGGCTTCAGAGACCTTGTTAAAACTATGTATACTATCAGAGACCAGTAGCAGCCAAAGTCAGGCTAGTCTAGATCTGTCTGGTACAACAACTGGATCTGAATGCCAGATATCACCCCATTTTGATTCTACACAAGGCAATAATGCGACAGTTAAGGAACAAAGTCACACATCCTATGAAAGGAAAACCGTCTTGGACTATTTTTTGAGTGATCTTACCTCTACGTCCTGTTCTGCACCTGAATGCACATTATTGCAAGAAAATAATGGGCTGTTGAGTAATTTTGAGGCACCGAGCACTTCTCTAGAGGCTTCCATCTTTCAGAACACAATGAGCAAGAACACATATTGCACAAACAAACCACCACCACCGGAATTACTGCCATTAGAAACGAATGATGATGATATGCTAATGGTCAATGCACCTTCCAAAGAGAGTGCTGTTCTGTCTGGTTGGAGTTCTTCAGCATTCCCAGGTAATCCCCCCCCTGGTAAGAACTTAAAAAGCAGTTCTACAAAACAAACTGAACGTATCCCATCAGCTGATGAGAGTGTCCTCACTAAAAGCTTTGCACCACAAAATAACTTAATAGAATCAAAACAGGAAACACAGTCCGAAGAACGTTTCATTGCCGAAACACAATCCAGAAATGGTAATATTTCCTCAAAATGTGATGGACAAACACATCTAGAAATTCAGCATTTTCACAGTACACTTCAACCAGGAAGTGCTTTGAAAAGCAGTAATAAGCAGAAACCCATATGCTCCAGTAAGGAACTCCATCAGTCAGCAGTACATAGTTTGAAAATAGAGAATGATTTTCAGTGTGAGCCACTAGGCATAATGGAGCATCTGATTAACCATGTTGAAAAGGAAGTAAGTGATGAAAAGACCTTGGTGCAGCATCAGGTTCAGTGCACAGAAAAATGTTCAGAGTGCTATGATACAAGAAATACAAAAGATTACCCTTTTGAAATGAACATCAAGTCAGACCATGCAAACGAAGTGGCTGGTTCTTTAAGACACTGTGATGCTCAACTCGAACCCTTTAATGTGCACACAAGAAAAAGAAGCAAAGATTCTCAAGATGATTTAACAGGAAATCTGAAAACCCCAAAGAGAAGCTGTGTTAAGTCCCTTGTACCTGGTGATTCTGCTGTAAATAATGTGCCATTCATCAGCAGAGACTCAACAGGCAAACTGTTACTAACAGAAAAGGAGATACCTGGAGATAATTTGTCCCAAACATTTCAGCAAGATTCTAAAACTGCATCTATGGACAATCATATCAACATGTACCACAACAGCAATACTCCTGTTGCCAGATCTCTCTCTGAAGACAGGCTTGCATCTACAGTAACAAACGAACAGAAAGTGTCCAACATTCCCATGAATAAAAGTGAAATGCAGTGTATGCCAGATGTAAAAATTTCTGATGTTATGGTTGTAGACAAAGGAGTGTTTGAGAGCTGTACATTCCAAAAGATTGGCCTTACGATAAATGACAAAATATCAGAAGTGGTGAAGGAACACCTGAACTTGTCATTGCAAGTGGATGGTGGTGAAGACATTAATGAAGAACCAGAGACAAACAACAAAACATCCTCAGCACCCAACATTTATACTCTTAAGAACAATAATGAAATTACAGCTGAGGGCTTACAAGGAGAACTTGACCGTTCTCAGACATTTCCATGTGTGACTGAATATTTTGTTGATGATGGAGAGAATCTGGACAACACAGATGACTGTTTGAGAGGCCAATATATAGTAAAAAATCCCACTGAGAAAGAAGTAATAGACCACCAAGGAGTTGGATTCCTTAGCAGTTGTCCAGCTTTGTTGGTGAAGAACAGTGCAGAAATAGAAAATTTAGAGAATCATAATGCATATGGACCTGTGCCCCAAGATTTGAAAATAAAGTTACCAGAATCAAACACTGTCCTATGTCCAGTAACAACTGATAATCATCCAGAATTGTTAAGTACCAGCCATTCCAATGGTCTAATCGATGAAGTGATCAGTGAAAGTAACACAACTATACAACTGACATTGATGTCTACTTGTAAACAAAGCCCTGTAATTTTATCTTCTGATTATGTCACTGTGGCTGAGGAACATGATCAGTTCAGTCTGATGAAAACAGAGACTATACCAATCGATAAAGTCGTTCACAATCCGGCTCCTACAGGAACATCTGTAAGGAATGAAGACAACGGATTTGATCTTTCATCATATACACAACATAAGCCAGGTATTTATCCTGAAGAAAACAGCATTTCAGAAGCTTCAAATCCTGAAACAGAGTCCAATCGTTGCTCAGAAGCTGTTGTGGACCACATTGCCTCAGACATGCTTAAGGAGGCAGTGGAAGCAAGCAAAGTAAATACGGCACCTAAATTTCAGCAGGTGCAGGAGTTAAACACTGTTTCACATCTTGACACTGAGTCAGCAATTCAATTTCAGAAGGAGAATGAACACTCATTTACTTCAGACAGAGCTGAACATGTTCCAGGTACTGATTCTAGACCACTTAAAAAACAAGTATACCAAGAATGTGCTGAAGAAAAACATGGTTTTATGACACAAGAACAACTTCATGGTGGACAGAACACAAATGAAACAGAGGACAATATCATGGACTTTGAAAACCACACTTGTTCAGGAAAACTACATAAAGAGACCACAGTTTCTAAATCTTGCCAGGCTCTAGTGGAGCTACAGAGAGACAACCAAACACAAATCATCCAAAGTGTCATTATGAGTGAAATGCATTCAAGCTGTCCTCAAAATGAAGATCAATCATTGTGTAAAGAGGACCATACACTGCAGAGAAGGAAAATTCAGGAACAGTGTGTGAATGTTCAAAAAGAACAGAAGCATTCATACCAACCTCAATCTCAAGACTTATCCATCCTTTCTAAGTCTGTACAAAGACCAGAGCAGACAGACATGAGAGAGGCAAATACACCGGAGCTTAAATTTTCTACATCTGGGTCGTTAGACTTGAAAGAACCAATTCAAGTTCAAATTGAATCTACTGAAAAAACTAATGGAGTGAAACAGCATGCAACAATATATAGTTCAAGACTCATATTTTCTAGGACTAATGAAGAGCGACAGAGAGTAAAGCCAAAGAGACACAGGAAAGCCCATTTTACAGCTCCAATAAGTTCATCCACTGATTCAACACCTGATTCATCCTTAGATGAGATAGCTAAATCCAGAATACATAAATGTGGCATTGCCACTCCAGCCATACCTGGCACATCTGCTCCTGGAAAAGCAACAACAGAAAATAGAAATAGCTCATCTGATGAATCAAGTTCATTTCTGTCTTTAGAAATTAGTCCAGGATCAACAGCATCAAAATCAAAACATAATCAGTGTTATGGGACTGGCTCTGATAATCCATACTTTTACATCAGAGATGTTACCACAGAGGAAGTGAGACAGAAAAAATGTAATTTTACGGCAAAGCTATTTAAAATTCCTGGTCAATCAAAGGATGATGAAACAATTCAGTTAACCAGAAGCAATTCTACTAAACATGTATCACATGAAAATAACAACGAGAGACCAAAATCATTTGAGAATGATTCCATCCAAAATAGAGAACCCATTCTACATTTTGGCTCAAGTGACATCAACCCCTTTGTTCATACAAGAAAAAAGGATCGGTTACTTGAAGCTGCATACAAAAATCAGCCATTTGGAAGTGCAGTCAATATACCCAGTCAGCTTTCCTCACTTGAAAGTTCAGGCAATGGTATAGCAAGATGCTGTAGTATGGACAATGGGTTGAATGTCCAGAATTCTCCTTTCAGTTCTCATCTGAGCACTTATGCAGTCCAGAAGGGGCTTTCTAGCACATTGAGTAGTGCTGAAGATTCCAAAGAACATATTTCTACAGAACCCAAGCTGAGGGAAGCTTTTCGTACCCCAAATATTTGTAATGAGAAGATCTTAACAGCTTCAGGCAGTGGCTCTTGCAATGATACCTTAGACTTAGCCAGTAGTTCAGGCCAAGTAGATGAAATAGTGCTGGTCTACTCTTCTGAACATGAAAGTCAGGAAAGTAAGCAAGATTCAAGAAAATGTGACCATGGTACCCAGACAGTCAAGTTTTATGAGGACCAGGAGAAGAAGAACAGACACAGAAGAAGCAGTACCCAGGTTCCTGTGTCCAGACAGGCACAAGAAAGATCAACCACATGGACAAGTCTACAGAATATGTCTGAACATCTTTCTGAGTTGATTCTCAGCACGTCTGATCTTCTGGGGAACATTCAGTGTATGAGAACAGGGGGAAATTCTTTGGAAAATACGCCTCCTTTAAAGACTTGCAGTAAAGTTTCAAAGGTAAGTTCTGACAACTATTGCAAGAGTGATGGCTCCACCCAAACTGCCATAGATGTTGGGATCCAAACTGAGGACATTGCACTGCTAATGAAGCAGAACAAAGTTCTCCAGCGTACCCCGCTCGTACAGAACCCCAAATCTCATGAGGTCAATGTGATCGTCAAAGTTATTGGCTCCGAAGTTTGCAACGTACCAAAGCACAATGGTGTCATCAAATCTATTAAAGATCAGTGTGACAGCAAACAGACCTTTGAAACTGTTAAACGTAATCCTGACTTGTGTCCTGGAGGCTCACCTTCCTCTGAGCAGTTTAGTGGAAAGTTAGACACTGTAAAAATTCTCTCCCTAGAAACAGTTGCACCAAATCAGCACTGTTTCAATCCTGTCACAGTAGACCATAAAGCTTCCAACGCTTTTGCAGTTTGTGCTCAGAGAAAATGCACTTCTCAAATGTTAGCAAAGGACAATCAAGCACATCAGCAAATGAAGCCAAAGAATAACCCTGATAAAAGGGTGATGCTTATCGACCGTGCCTCTTCACCTATTCTCACTGTGGATGTGGCAAGTTTACAGAAAGGGAAAATCAAATCTGGTACAATCCACACCCCCACTGAGATGCCCTCAAAAACTGAAAACAAACCAGTGTCCACCAGTAAACCTAAGTCACAGTATCAAAGAGAGAATTTTTACACATATCAAACTGTAAACAAATCAGTGTCTTCCATGTCTCTTGAGAACCTAAGTAACCACAGTTGTATAAATTTAGGTGCACCAGATGCACACTCTACAGAAGTCTCATCCAGCAGATACATACAAAATGGAAGAAAGAAACACTCTCATGGAGTGCGAAGCAAAGAAGCAAGCCAAGCTATTTGGTGCAGTCCCCTGTCTCATAGTCACTCTTCCACTGTCAAACACAGGCAACCTGTAGACTTGAGCCAAAACACATTACAATCCTCAACACCCATTAATCAAAGCCACAGCAGCAGCATGCAGGAATATAAACACAGACTATGTAAAAATATGAGCTGCTGGGGTGATGTGAGCAAAGACACTCTCCAATACCAAGAGGAAGACAGCATGTCTTTGGCTCCGAGTGACTGCAATACAGACATCCTGGTCAGCATTAACCCACTCACTGAAGCCAGTCCACTCCAAGAGGATTACTGGATTCCTGAAAACCTGCCCATGCACAACAAGTTCACCAACTGGTCAGGCATCAGTCAGCAGCCACCAGCCAGGCTCACTAAGGAAAGCAGTACAACTATGCAGAAATCCCCAGATATTAACACACATAGTCTCCACCTAAGTTCAGCAGAGTCAGAGAGTCTTGGGTACAGGTACAAACCAGAGCTCTTGGAATCAGCAGATAGACGGAGCAGAGAAATTGAGAGACTGCGGAAGGAACGGGAGCAGGTACTTGCCTCTATGCAATTAGATATGAGTCCTCATCCGCTCAGTGTAGAGCTTGCAGAGGCCAAGTTGCACTATGGCCTGGGGAAGACAGACACTCTGCTAAACATGCTGAAGTCCAGTTCCAGAAGTCCAGTTGCAGAGTCTACCATGTCTACCAAACAGCAGCTGTATGACAGGTGAGAGTTTTACGCTTGTAAAAAGTGATTATTAAATTTAAAGGGCTTATAATGTACACTATGTTAGATTTGAAACCTGTATATTGTATATTATGTTGCATTTTCACTGTGCTCAGTTTTCCACAGGAGAAATGGCCTTCTGATCAGGAAATGTGATCAGTATGATGTCATCAGTATGATAAAACACTTTGAGACATGCTGTTACAGGGAACCAGTCACCATCAGGGTGTGGATTTCCAAGAACACCATCTCCTGAAGTGTTTTATTTCTCTTAAACCACAGCAATTTGCTTACTCTGACCATTTCTAAATGTATTTAAGAACATCATGTATATCAGCTAATAGTTATTTTTAATGTTGTAGAATGTTTTCAAAAACAAGTTAGTTCCAGTTATCCCTTATGTTATAACGGGTATAAACAGATGTTCCCTCATCGGCTGCATTTTTTCCCTCTTTCTTTCGAAGTTAAAAAGACAGAAATGAAGCTTATCGAGTTATATAGAAAGCCCTCTGAGCATTACAAAGATTCTTCCAAAAATGCCAGATAAACATTTCCTAACAAAAAACCTCATCATATCAACAACTATACACATTTGTTTTAGTCCATTTATGGAGCATCTGCCGTATACGTCCTCTGTAAGTGCGATTGCATAAGCTTGTGATTTGCCTTGTAGCCAAAACGAATGCCCGAGCTGTTCAGTTATAGAAAAAACACCTACGGGAATAGAAAATTCAACAGGGCTGTGGTATTATTAGAATATCGCCTGTTATTATTTCCTCAGGCACAGGAGGCGTATTGATGGTTTAAGGAAGGAGAGAGAAGATCGTCTTCAAACGTCCCGCCGAGCTCGAAGTCTCAGCCCCAGCAAGCATCCGAACTCATCAAATCACTTGACAGAACAGTCTGAAAGACCTGTGGGTCTACCCAGCCGGCAGCGGGAATATCTGCAACACCTACGCAAGGAAGTAGTGGAGATGAGCAGGTGAATGACTAAACCAGTCCCGTTCCGCTATCTGTCACTTACTCTTTTTCTCAATTTGTGATAAAGAATTTTATTACATATCTATCTAATTTTATCTATCTAATTTCATGTTATTACATATGATTTCCTAAATGAATCGACTTTAATCCAAATGACCTTTCATAGGGTTCCAGATCCACCTAGGAGAGAGGGTCAGTATCCCACTGATATTGAACTCCTTCTGCGTGACTACAGTCGTGCACGTGAGGAAGCGAAGACGGAGATTGCCAGAGCGCGAGTGCGGTTACGTGAGAGGACGGAACAGGAGAAGCGGAGACTGGAGCAACAAGCTCTCACACAGTCTGTAAAGGTGAGTTCAAAATGCAACACTCAGACCAACTGGCATCTTAAAGTCTTATTTTATATATACAAATACCACAGTTTGGAATGATTTTATATTTCTCCTCATCACTCATGTAGGATCATATGAGACTTTGTACACGTGTCAGTAATAGCACCTTGTGCACTGGTTCCAACTTAAGTCTCTCTTCTGGACCTACATCTGGCTACAACAGTAGTAATGCAGCTGTACTGAAAGACGGTACCTCACCATCTATACAGGTGAGGGGAAAAATATGCAAAATATGTGTTGTGTTTATTCACAGATGAATAGCATGAAGGCTTTAATAAACTGTTTGTACATTGTTAGAGACTTGGCTTTATCAACATATATACACACAATACTACTTGTATAATGAGATCCAGTTTATTGTTGTTATAAACAATTGGGTATAATTCGGGCTTGGGAGTTTATCTTATAAATTATTGAGTTATAGGAAGAAAATAGGTTCACTGGTTGTATCTTTTTAAAGGTTAAAGGATATTTGTATGCCTGTACTCTGCAGATCACTGGAGTCTCAGATAGGGAGTTAAGAATCAGGTCTCGACCTCCCATGATCCCTCCTCAAAGTTTAAAGGCTCCTCGTGCATGGCTATCAGCTCAGGGTAAGTAGTGACTTCTTTTTTTTATTTTTTTATTTTTTTTTTAAAGAAGCATTCGTCCAAATAACCCGCACAGGATTTTACTAAACCAATAATCCTCGTTAGATATTCGTGTGGAGAGCTCCTCCTTGGGATATGAGCTTCACTCCTCCTCCTCTCCTTCATCTCCTCCTGGAAGACAGCGCACCTGTTCCTTTAGCTCTCCCTTATCTATTTCTATTTCATACCAGGACATTGCAGACTGTACTCTCACAAGTGCAATATCAGAGGTAAAGTGCATAGTTTTCACCATGTCCATCTCTAAATTCTGTGACATGAAACTGGCTGCTGAGTGTTTGACTAGAGTTTGTGATGTAACAGGTTCATTTAGCCTCTGGAGGAGATGTAAGGAATCTGCTGGCAGGGAGCGCCGAAGCTGGCTGGAGGTTGGTGTTGTGAAGTTAAAAAAAAAAAAAAAAAAGCACTATGCTTTGATATAAAAATTAGACCTATTCTACATCAACCCACTTTTTTTTTCCAGACACCAGGGCTTAGAGAACGGAGTACAGACCTTCCACCGGCCCTCCTCCAAACCCTCTGCTCACGGGTTTTTGGGTGCCATGGAACTGGAGAGACCCCTTGCTAGTCTGTGGAGTTTAATCCGAGATCACTCCAAGACTCATCTCTACAACAAATCTCTAAAGTCTGCCTGGACACGATTGCTAGATGACGCTACACAACTAGGTGACTGTCTTTTTATATTATGTGCTACATTATACAAAATGATGTTATATATTTATTCAGAAGAATGTAAGATAATTACAGCTCATTTTGTCACTTTCACCAGTCTACCTGCTGACTGACCCGTCCAGCTGTCATATGAAGCAGCCGCGGGATTTCTGTTGCCTGAGCGCTGAAGCCAAACGGGTTTGTCCCTTCAGTTATCTGCTTAATGTTGTGAATTTATACAGATTTATACCACAGAACTGAATTCTTAAAGCTAATTAGTCAGATGGTGTAGATAGATTTCTGAAATGTGCTGACTGCAAGGCGAAGCACGGGTTTATATTAACGTGCGCATTCTAATACGTTATCTTTTCCACGTAAACGGATTTAAAAATGTGTGCAGTTGTTGATGTGGTGGCGTTTTCTGCTAGATGTTTATTTATCATTTGGGGAAAGAGTCTCAAGTGTCAGTGCTTTGTAACAATTCGAGGTAAAGCTTTACGTTTTCTGAGCAAGAAAAGTCTTTAGGACTGGCAACTCGATAACATGCAAGTTACATTTGTGTCTTATTGACACAGAAAAAACGAGATGCTAGTGAGGGAATGACTGTTCCACAATATTAAACGGAAATATAAATGGATAAAATGTCAGTGTATGATGTGAATTTCTTCTAATAAGTAGTTAATTGTGATGGTTGAGAAATTACTGTGGTATAAGAGGAATAAAACTCTTCAGGATATGCTGTTAATCAACCTCAGTATAGTAAGCACCCTATCACTGATTATTTAACTTTCTGCGTGCCTGGTATGTGCTTTTATTCTTAAGCAAAATTCACTACATTACATTGTGGGAATAAATTTAGGACACATGAAAACACAAGGGTAACAGAGTATGTAGTTTATTGAGAATCACTGTCATACACTGGGGAGAGGCGAGGACTCGTCTGAGAATAATCAGTAGGTGATGGATAATATGGTGGTGTGTTTGATGCAAAGCTACTGTCATCATCAAAGGAAAGAATAAATGGGTCCTCCACAGATGTTATGGGAGACAGATGAACCTCAGTTTGAGTAGAGGCATGAGCATAGGTTACCGATGGAATGATACGATAAACGGGAGGATGAGGAAACTATGGGGGTACAGGTGAAGAGGAGAGCCATTCCAGCAGAGCAGTAATGTCCACTGCCAAATGTGCCAGCTGATGACGTAGATATTCATCCAGGCCTGAGAGATTGAGAAGCCGAGAGAGAGAAGGTCCAGCTGAATGAGGGTGTTGGCCAGCTGGACAGAGAACAGAGAGAAAGCACAAAAATTAGAAAGAATACACAATAAAACAGTAGTGGTAACACACATATCATATATCCACATATACATGTACAAACACATGCAAAGAGTGTAAGCAGTAAGCAATAATAACAATATATCTCACCCATTTTATTTATTTATATATATATATTATAATATATATATATATATATATATATATATATATATATATATATATTATAATATATATATATATATATATATATATATATATATATATATATATATATACACACACAGTGAGGGAAAGAAGTATTTGATCCCCTGCTGATTTTGTACGTTTGCCCACTGACAAAGAAATGATCAGTCTATAATTTTAATGGTAGGTTTATTTGAACAGTGAGAGACAGAATAACAACAAGAAAATCCAGAAAAACACATGTCAAAAATGTTATAAATTGATTTGCATTTTAATGAGGGAAATAAGTATTTGACCCCCTCTCAATCAGAAAGATTTCTGGCTCCCAGGTGTCTTTTAAACAGGTAACGAGCTGAGATTAGGAGCACACTCTTAAAGGGAGTGCTCCTAATCTCAGCTTGTTACCTGTATAAAAGACATCTGTCCACAGAAGCAATCAATCAATCAGATTCCAAACTCTCCACCATGGCCAAGACCAAAGAGCTCTCCAAGGATGTCAGGGACAAGATTGTAGACCTACACAAGTCTGGAATGGGCTACAAGACCATTGCCAAGCAGCTTGGTGAGAAGGTGACAACAGTTGGTGCGATTATTCGCAAATGGAAGAAACACAAAAGAACTGTCAATCTCCCTCGGCCTGGGGCTCCATGCAAGATCTCACCTCGTGGAGTTGCAATGATCATGAGAACAGTGAGGAATCAGCCCAGAACTACACGGGAGGATCTTGTCAGTGGTCTCAAGGCAGCTGGGACCATAGTCACCAAGACAACAATTGGTAACACTACGCCGTGAAGGACTGAAATCCTGCAGCGCCCGCAAGGTCCCCCTGCTCAAGAAAGCACATATACATGCCCGTCTGAAGTTTGCCAATGAACATCTGAATGATTCAGAGGACAACTGGGTGAAAGTGTTGTGGTCAGATGAGACCAAAATGGAGCTCTTTGGCTTCAACTCAACTTGCCGTGTTTGGAGGAGGAGGAATGCTGCCTATGACCCCAAGAACACCATCCCCACCATCAAACATGGAGGTGGAAACATTATGCTTTGGGGGTGTTTTTCTGCTAAGGGGACAGGACAACTTCACCGCATCAAAGTGACGATGGACGGGGCCATGTACCGTCAAATCTTGGGTGAGAACCTCCTTCCCTCAGCCAGGGCATTGAAAATGAGTCGTGGATGGGTATTCCAGCATGACAATGACCCAAAACACACGGCCAAGGCAACAAAGGAGTGGCTCAAGAAGAAGCACATTAAGGTCTTGGAGTGGCCTAGCCAGTCTCCAGACCTTAATCCCATAGAAAATCTGTGGAGGGAGCTGAAGGTTCGAGTTGCCAAACGTCAGCCTCGAAACCTTAATGACTTGGAGAAGATCTGCAAAGAGGAGTGGGACAAAATCCCTCCTGAGATGTGTGCAAACCTGGTGGCCAACTACAAGAAACGTCTGACCTCTGTGATTGCCAACAAGGGTTTTGCCACCAAGTACTAAGTCATGTTTTGCAGAGGGGTCAAATACATATTTCCCTCATTAAAATGCAAATCAATTTATAACATCTTTGACATGCGTTTTTCTGGATTTCTTTGTTGTTATTCTGTCTCTCACTGTTCAAATAAATCTACCATTAAAATTATAGACTGATCATTTCTTTGTCAGTGGGCAAACGTACAAAATCAGCAGGGGATCAAATACTTTTTTCCCTCACTATATATATATATATATATATAAAATGTATATGTATGTATATATGTATGTGTGTATGTATATATATATATATAATATACCATATATCAAGGTTTAATGAGAGGAAAATTGTTGTCAAATGTTTATAAAAAATCCTTTCTCTCTCCCTGCTTCATTCTCTCTTTAACTCTTTGGATCTTTTCTGCGTACTGTCCATCAGGATGACATGTGGGTGTTGGCCATGCAGTCTGTATTTGAAGAGTCTCTCCCTCGCCCAAGTGTGGACACTGTACGTGGAGAGATGTTTCCCAGTGCATGGATACTTCAGCGCAGTCAGCGGCAGGGTCGAGAGATTGTTACAGTTATCTATCTACTACAGGTAACCTTTCTATCCTCACCCTCTATATTTAATGGTATTTTGTTTAACCTACTATTGTAAACTGCAGTAGTTTAGCTTTAAATATGCTGCTCGTACAGTAAACATTGTGCCTCCGTCTACAGGTTGATTTGGGAACTCCAACCCTGCCTCAGAGACTGCTGAAAGTTGTGGCCAGGAAGCAAGCAGCTGTAATCGCAGACCTTGATTCGTTTTTGTCCTTGTGACAGAGCAGGTCACTAATAAGCACTTAAAAACCCTTAAAGGTCTTTCCTAACATTTGCACCTCATTACTTTTTTTTTCTGTTCTGTTCTTTTGGTTCACCTCAGAGCACTGATAATTAGTTTTTTTATAGAAAGATACAGTTTGTGAGATTATATTGATACTATTCTACATTGTGCATACTCTTTATGGTGCTTTTTTTTTTCGGCCAAAGACCGGACAAAGAATTCACATAGGAATATTTAGGTTTTTGTCCCAATCACCCATAAGCTTTATTTCTAAAAGTACTTGACATTAAATTGCTTTGTACATATCTCTACATAGGATAACGCAAATCAATCCAGTATTTTTCTATGTGTAGCAAAGCTCATTTTAGTGAACGTCCAAATCTAAGCTGATCTATTTGAAACTTGAATTTGCAAAGACATCTTTTTGATTGCTCATGTCAGAATGTATAATATGCAGCACACTGCTCCTGCGTGGACATCTTAGCATCTACCCATAGTTAGAGCAAACGGCTATATTTCTGCACTACTCTACACTAAAAGTCGTATAATGCTGAGCAGAAGCTACAAATAGTCGTTTTTTGCCAGTTTTTCTGACTATTGCCACATGGTGGCATTTGCAGTATTTTTTACTTTTGCAAGAAATATGCAATGTGGTGTCGTAAGCTTTCCTAATTGATTCTCTAGCACGAACAAACTTCATCACACTCGCCGTCATAGTAAACACAGTTGATTAATACATTTGATAACTACTAGAGATCTAGTCTCAGAGTAAGCTTTTATTCTGAAGTTGTTCTAGTACAACTGTTTATGAATCGAGTGAGACAAGTGGCCACTACAGTGCTAGGGCTGTGTGAAGTGTCACTGAATTTGAAATCATCCTTTAGGGTGGAGAAAATCAAATCAATATATTTATTTATTTTTTAATAAATTTGTGTATGATGTAAAAATGTTATATATATATAACCATATCTCACCAGTCTGTATTGCGTGGACATACTGTATTGTATCTGTATTGCGTGGACATACTTATTTGACTCTAGAGTGAAGTGCTGAATTGGATGTGCAGCATAAAATACATCCCTCACCACAAACCCCTGTCCTTGTTCACATCATTAGAACATATAAAGGAACTGAAAAAGCCATTGAGTGGTACTGACACCTGGAGATTGTGGCTATGAGAATAACACTGAGAGAGATGACCCTTATACACGTTTAAAGTCAAGGTCAAATGAATTATTGACTATGTAATTAGACCAGGATTTTCTTTTAAAGCACTGTAGAACGGGATTTATGTGACGTAAAAGCCCCAAGTGAAGGACCTGAAAGAGAAAGAGAAAAATCCTGTGACTTATGTTCCTCTGTTTCTTCTGTTCTCTTTAACATTTTTATTGTATATACTGTACCAGTTACCTGACAACAAATATTGCCATATGTAATCACTCCTTTTTAAATGTAAAATAATTTTTTTTGACATTTTTTGTTAACTTTTATTTTTGTATAATATTTTTTTTCTGCTTTTTATAATTGCATATTTATGTTTTTATACTTTTGTTAAATATAAAAGGTTGATTTTCCAAATGACTTGCCTATTGTTTTTTCACCCTCTCTTTTCTCCCCAATTTGGTAACCTGCCAATTCCCACCCACCTGTCAGTTCTCCTCTATCATATGACAGCTACCAAATGGGGAGGGTGAAGGCTAACATGTGCCTCCTCCGAGACACGTGAAGCCAGCTATCTGCCGTTATCCTCATACGTCAGCTTGACAGGGGATCCAGAGAGTATGGCCAGTTTTGCTGTCTTGGATGGCACCATTGTTCATTTTTAAGATAAAATGGATAACATAAGATTGAAGCATGTGGTGCAAACAAATTCTTACTATTCACATGACCTGTAGAACATGTTTGATTGTCCCCCACCACAGGTACTGGAGGTCAATGTCTCATTAGAAGAATGGTAAAGCAAAGCACATGGTGTGTGTCTTAACATTCTGAATTGTATTTAGGCTATGATAGTGATATAGTGATAATACATTATTATTACATTTATTATTTCTTTTATGTCTCAGACGCCATCATATAAATAATGAGACTTGGAAAAAGCTGTTCTAGCTTAACACAATACATAAAATGGGCCATTCATTTCAGCTAAAATGGGTCACCTCCAGAACGGACTGTCTTTCCAATAAATAATGTTCAAATCTTATTGAAACGTTCCAGATCGGAGTTGTTATTCATATTGAATTAACATAGCACAGACATTCTCTGTTATACACAGAGCGGTACAGAATGATGCTCAAAGAAATACTATTGCATGTTAAGGTTCATCATCTGATACTGCTGTAGTTAAAATGGCAGTGAGTAGAACTATGTTATTGCAGGTAAGTTCCATAACAAAATTTCTTTCCTGCACAGGATAATCTGACTGAGTGGCGAGCCAGTCCACGTTTAAGGATTATTCAAGAATTTAAGACATTGTGAACGAAATATCTTCTAAGGATATAAGCATCTAGTTAACCTTCTGTGACAAGGAGGTAGTGTAATTGTAGGAGGTTATAAAGAAGGAGAAAAAGTAGCTGTAATTGCAAAACGTAATTAATATTTTCAAATTAATTCAGTGTCATTCTCACTATATATATATATATATATATATATATATATATATATATATATATATATATATATATATATATAATATAGACGACTAATCAAAAAAGGTAAAAAATAAAGCAAAAAAACCCAAACAAACACAAAAAACAGAAGTAGTCATGTCTGCGTGTTGTTGCCCTTTTGATGGTTTTGATGTTTCACTGATTTGCTGCCACAATATCTCTGAAAATAAAACTTAAAACATTAAGGTAATTGATACAATCTGAACGTTGTGTCAAAAAAGTATATTAATATACTAAATATTAAGGTATAGTATTACACCCCCAATATTAACAGGTAACTTACAGCAGTGTACAATATGGACATGCTGTATGATGTGTTGGTATGTAGTTTGGGAGACAGCCAGTGACTATTAAATATTATGAATATTATGCAGGTTTAATATATATATATATATATATATATATATATATATATATATAATGTGTGTGTATATATATATATATATATATATATATATATATATATATATATATATATATGTGTGTGTATATATATATATATATATATATATATATATATATATATATATATATATATATATATATATATATGTGTGTGTATATATATATATATTTCATATTAACCATGCTGCTATGGCTTTTTTGGCAGATATAGTTAGAAATGGTTATGAGAGCAAACTTTACTTTGCTCTTTTTGCCACAAGCGAATGGTGATATATTTCATGGATGCAATCAACGCACAAGCATTTCCTGACAGAATTATTATTTTATATTACTGCCACCAGCTGTATTATTTTGATGAGTATTCATGTATGGCATCATGAATTTATTGGTAGATATATGGTGTCAAGTGAATGGCCTGCTGTAGAGCTGCAGAACATCACGCTGAGCACAGCTATAACTTTTATCGAGCTTAGAAAACTAAACCATACTTCAGTCAGTTTTTTACACCAGTTTGGTTTACACCAGATATACAACGGAACCCCTGTCTTCCAAACAGTTCCACTTTCAACTCATCAATCCATAGAACATTCTCCCAAAAAGTTTGATGATCAACAAGGTGTGCTTTGGCAAACTTCAGAGGAGCCTTAATGTTCTTCTGGGTTAGCAGTGGTTTTCACCTCACCACTCTTCCATTTACATTTACATTTATTCATTTAGCAGACGCTTTTATCCAAAGTGACTTACAAATGAGAAAATACAAGCAAAGCAATATCAAGCAGAGAACAATGGAAGAACTCTTCCATAGATGCCATTTTTCCCAGTGTCTTTCTGATAGTGGAGTCATGAACAGTGGCCTTTATTGATGCGAGAGAGGCCTGTAGTTCCCTTGTTGTCATCCTTGGCTCTTTTGTGACTTTGCTGGATGAGCCGTTGTTGTCCTCTTGGAGGAATTTTTGAAGGTCGCCCACTTCTGGGAAGGTTCACTACTGTGCCGAGTTTTATCCATTTGGAGAAAATGGCTCTCACTGTGGTTCTTTGGAGTCCCAGAGCCTTTGAAATAGCTTTGTAACCCTTCCCAGACTGATTTATTTCAAACACACTTTTTGGCATAGTGTGTTACTGTGTAAGATCTTTTAACCAACTTCATGCTGTTGAAAAAGTTCTATTTAAGTGTTGATTTGATTGAACAGGGTTTGCAGTAATCAGGCCTGGTTGCATCTAGTCCAGCTGAACCCCATTATTAATTCAGTTTCATAGATTTGGGGAATTAGCAACTACATTTTCACACAAGCCCAGTTGGTATTAGATAATTTCTTTGCTTCAGTAAATAACATTATCATCTCAAAACTGTGTTTTGTGTTCACTCAGGTTGCCTTTGTTTTATCTTAGATTTACGATTTACTGTCAGATCTACACAAAAACAGAAGAAATCACGATGTAGCACTGTATTATTCACTCGATGTCATGTGTTTACTGGAGTTCACGTGCAATGTTTTCCCCATGCAATGGCATATTACTCACATGTGGAACAATGTAAAATTTAAGGTAAAGTGTATATGATATGAAAGGTGTCCTATGAACCATAACACTTGGTGCCCTTTTTTTAAAAAGCTGAAATTAGCACAGGCCTCGTGCTCCCTGCGGTGTTATTGGTGGTCTACATTCCCAGTTCATGTAGAGGTGATTCTTTTGCATGGCCAGTGTCCGTGTGAAGGCGGAACACACTCTAAGTGGGAGTGAGCAGCTCCATTCTCAGTGCATGTGCCATTTAAAGGCAGTGGTGCTCAGCAGGAATGTGCGTCCTGCGCTGTGCGCTGCGAGGCGCGCTTTATTTTTAACCGTTTGGGCGGGTCGAGAGCGCCGAGCTGCACACAGTCCCCATGTCGCTGTCCCCGGCCTCAGCTCCTCACCTCGGATTATAACACACCTAACACACAACTACAGGATTCCTTTCAACTATACACTGAAGTTGCCAATAAGATTTCAATATCTCTATTGGTAAGTCTTTTTAATTTCTTAATTGTAATTCATAAATTCATTAATTTCTTAAAATAATGTATAAGACTGTTGTTTGTTATTTAAAAAAAAGAAAAGAAACTACTTTTATTATTGTATTATTGCATTGTAGTAGGCTACAATTATGTTCTGCTCTATGTGCTACTCTTTTTTTTTAATGCCTTATGATATTGACACAGTATTTACTACGTTATTATTCATGAATCATTTTGTTTGTTGGATCTTCATGGCTGTACATGAGCAGTATAGTATATTGTTTCTTGTTAGTGTGTCTGTTGGAGAAGCTGAGAGCCACAGAATGTGTACTAAAGTGTAAAAGCCAAAGGACTTGAAGATGAACTTTTTCCCCACTTTGCTGACAGGTGTTACTTGTTGTGAAAAGTTTAGTTTGTCCTTTTAAAATTGCACACCTCACCTTTTTTATCTTTATTTATGTTTTTAAATTTTATTTCCAGTGTAACGCACACATTCTGGTACCATAATGTAAAGTGTAAATACACGAGGGCACAAATAACTTTTAGCTCCAACGTCTCTCTCTCTCTCTCTCTCTCTCTCTCTCTCTCTCTCTCACACACACACACACACACACAACACACACACACACATTCTGTGTATTAAATAAACAGTGTGGTTCACAATATCAGTGGAAGTAAAACAGCCCTGTTTTACCACCAAGCTTTGAAATAACAAAGAAATTATGTGTCCTGCCTAGTCCTAACCTTATAAGGACATCCTGCTGTGGTCTGCACACTTATGTTATGAACTTAAATCTAAATAGAATTACATTAACAATCTGTTGACTGCTGTTTATTATATTCCAGGAACATTGATTTGTTCCACTTCAGTTCTTCCAATCCTGTTAACCCCTTGAAGCCTCAGTGTATCACTCAGTTATTCACAGCAAAACTCAGTAACTACTATAAATGATTCATTAACTAATAAAAATGCATGTAGCTCCTGACCCCTTGACAGGTCCTGGAAGTATTATGGGTTTAACGGCAATCAGATCACAAAGCCATGTTTGATTTTCCACGTGCATGTTATAATGTCTGTTAACGCACTCTATTCTTGTTTTGACTTGGCTGCTATTACAGCACAGTTTGCTTAACAGGTTTCCAGGATTAATGCTTTATTTGCTAACTTCATGGCAATAACACTGATCATCAGTGCTTCTGTGGAAAACAGAGCACTCATTGCCAGGTTGTAGCTCTTCATACCACAGCGCACGAGGGCATCCAAACCACGCCTGTCTCTAGTTTCACTACTTCATCATCACGCGCACCAGAAATATTCCACTACACTCTCCTGCTTCACAGCTAGTGTACAACAGTTCGCTTGGCATGATAGAAATATCAGCCTGCTCATCACACATGTTTAATATACAGAGTATCCAAATCAATATCCATTTTGAAGTTAAATTAGTAATATATATATTTTTAAATAATACATTTTTATGTGAGGACATTAGACCGGCTCTTCCTATCTAGATTGCAGGAGCTATGTCACATGCCATGTGTTTAACCATTAACGTAAGTACGGTTGCAGAAAGCAGGCTGACGGAGCAGGAGTAGACTCTGTATGCTGTGATAAGGGGATTCCCGCTGAGGGAGGGAGCATCATTCTCTGATAACATCCTCTCTGCAACCTCCTGATACAGAGGAGAGAGTGAAAGAAGCACTCCTCCTCCACCAGGGCCTCTTCTCTCAACCTGTTGTTCTCTTTCTTCTTTGCATCACGTCTTTGTACGATAGCTGCATGATAATTGCGTCATGATTCAATGGGGATATCATCAGTGAAAGCGATAACCTTACTGTGTTTAAAGCTCATAGCATTATGATTTATAAAACAGTGGTGATTTCTATCAAATCGCTATATTTGCTAGTTAACTAAAAAGATTATATATTTACCCAGGCATGAGATAGACCTGGTAATGTCTGGAGACAAGTAGTCACATAGAACGGCCCCAAAAAGTGTTTGGACTGTTAAGCCACACTTGTGGCAGATAAAGGTATGAATTTCACTAAATTAAAAAACACATCAAACAAAATGGCAATTTATTTTATTTTTTAAAAAGAAAGATAGCACAAGCACACTTTTCAAGCAAAAAAATAGATGGTTATTTTGAAAATATAAAAAGAATAGATATACTGTTCAATATTAGACCAAAAAAAGTATTTGGACACTCCATAGTGGCTTACTTGAAGATCACAGTTACAGTGTTTCAGTAACCATAGTTTGCCATCCTTTGTTCTACAGAACTTCTTGACAACCTCTGGGCTTTGAATTAACCAGTTTCTCCAAGTTTCAACCAACAAAACGTTCAATTCATCCACACTAGAGCATAAACAATCTGCTAATTTCTTCTCCATTGCATCTCATAGATGCTCTATAGAGTTTAGGTCAGGATTCTGGGAGGTAGGTCCATTGCAAGACTTCGATTTTCTCTTTGGCAAAGTATTCTTTTAAAAGGCGTTCTGTTATTCTTTGGATCATTATTCAACACCACTGTAGGAAAAACCCAGACTTGGACATTTCCACCTCTGTGCTTCAAACCTATAGTAACTACTCTACCATCAGGTCCATTCAAGTTAAAATTGGATTAATCTGATAATAAGACAGTTCCCCGTTGATGTTGTTTTGAATAGTTTGTGCTCCAGCGATATCTGATAAATCACTGATGTCTGAAGAGATCCTTGCTTCTGTTTCTCAACCGTTTTTTCTTGATTTTACTCAGAAGTATCCTGCCTAGTCTGCTGGTGGTCTTTCTGGCTCTGCCTGTATGTTGTCTGTTTTCATTTGAACATTTTTTTATTATTATTTTATTTTTTACAATATATCCAACTGTGGAGGAAGGAACAGATGATGCAAAGTTGGCTGCAAAGCCATTCTTGCAATTACTTTTAACCAAGGTAGTTTATAGTGGATGTGTGGAGTCATTTAGCGGAGTAACCACATGCTGTAGTTCATCACATTAACTATGAATTAACCGAATAGACTTAGGTGTCCAAAAAAATTTTTTGTCTAATTTTGAACAATATATCTTTTTTTTTTTCATTTTTAAACATAACAGTCTACTTTTTTGGGAAAGATTTTGCTTTAAAACTGTGCTTTATTATTATTATTATTATTATTATTATTATTATTATTATTATTATTATAGTTATTATAGTTATTATTATTATTATTATTTAAATAAATGGCACTTGGTTAGACGTGCTGTTTCCTAATGCAGTGAAATTCCTATTTCCTATTTGTAGGAAATACTTTTTTGGGGGCCATTGTATAACAAGTCCTGTCTTTGCAGTATATGTGTCTCAAATAGTCCAGAAGAATAAGTCTGTAATTTGAAGCCACTGCATGGTTAAAATGTGCTGAATCAAAGCTTTTACACATGGCTGAATCATGAAATAAGCAGCCATGTACATTAACTCAAAACACATAGTATGTGACGACGATATTAGTAGAATTCTGTGTTATTTTACTTGGAGGGGTTGCCCAGCCCCTGTGTTGGGCGATAAGGGTAGGAAAAAGCAGCATGCCTCTGGAAGATAGAGCTATCTTAACCACATACCTTCACCCATCACGCCACAGAGGTACATGCACGTACTCTGAAAATGCTGGCCTATTCAAATAACTAATGTGAAGAGTATAACTATGTGTTGCTTTGGTGTCTTGTTTAGTGGTAATTATTTGTGCTGGTATATGGAAAACTCACACATCATACAGTACTTTAAAAAACATAGTGGCTACACTGGCTTTTAAGTATCTTAAGCCATCATTTCTTTGTTTATTCTGTAGTGGTTTTACTACTTTTCCAAATAAAAATGTTCACCATTCATGTGTTTAATGAAAGCAGATCAGGATTCGGCCATGCACAATAATCTTCAGCATGAAGAAATCTGCGATATGAGTAGTCTCAATGGTTTATTTTAACCCTGAAACTTGAAGTAGGTTGGCAGAAAAAAATGGTTAATGGTTAATAATGGGTCTCTTCTGTCTTTACAGATAATCCATTGGCCCCATTCCATATTGCTCTGAGGTCTTCTTGCCCTCCCGCCCCCTCTAGCAGCCATGACTTCCACCACAGACTTTGACAGTTGTGATATCACACAGCAGTACAGCCGCATCAACACGCGCTTTGAGCTGTCCGATGAGGAGCTGGACAACGACAACAGCACAGCTCGGCGCTTCGAGCGTTCACGCATCAAGGCTCTCGCAGGTGACTTTTGTATGATGTGACCTAAAGGGTCATTTTGGCTGATTACACATTTTTGAAAACTCTTTAAGTCTCTCAGACTAAAAAGTCTAAGAAAAGCCTGAACCCCCGGCATCCAAACCCATTCCCTAGATTCTCGTTTCCTCCCCCTTTACTTCTTCAGCCAGCTATCTCAGATCTCTGCTACATGCCCAGAGTTCTTTAGTCTGATGGAGCTGGACAGCTGCCCTGCCTGTCTGCATTCAAGGCTCAAAGCAGTGAGAGCATGTCATTGCTGCTACACCTGTGGCATGGCTGCTCTGAAACTGGAGCCTTAAAATAGCTCTGTGCAAGGCCAGAGTTCTAGTGCTCCACACACACACACACACACACACACACACACACACACACACAGAAACAGAGGATTCAGGGCACTTCTGAGGCATTTATACAATATAATTAATTTGTTATTAGATCATACAGTTATTTTATGTATTTTCACCCAGTTCTACTCTTTATATTCCCAAAATGTCCAATATTTAAGATGTAGGTGGCAATATGTAAACATTCATTTAAATTTGACTTATTCATTCATTCATCTTCAATAACCACTTTATTTCACATGGACAATTTCACTGTGGTCGCTGGGAGTACGGTTGCTGCTATGGCCTTAGGACTGCTATTACCACATACAGTTTTGCACTCAAGTCTCCTTTAGTGAACAGTAGATCAGTTCAACAAAACAGACGTCATATAAAAATTATAATGAACTTCCCTTTACTTTTACACTATCCGTTGTTACCTAGATGAGGATGGGTTCCCTTTTGAGTCTGGTTCCTCTCAAGGTTTCTTCCTCATATCATCTTAGGGATAAATTCACACATTTTAAATCTGTATCCTGTGTTTATATGTTTCCGTAAAGCTCCTCTGAGACAATGTCCATTGTAAAAAGCTCTATACAGATAAAATTTAATTGAATTAAATTGAATCCTGGTTCGGGTCACACAGTGGAACGAGAACATACCCTGGATGGGACTCATTGAAATTTTAATTTATTATATCCTTATATGTGGTGGGGGGACCACGGTGGCTTAGTGGTTAGCACACTTACCTCTCACCTCCAGGGTTTGACTCATGTCTCCGCCCTGCATGCACAAAGCTTGCATGTTCTCCCTATGCTTCAGGGTTTCTTCCAGGTACTCCGGTCCCACAGTTCCAAAGACAGTCATGGTAGGCTGATTGGCATCTCTAAATTGTCCATAGTGTGTGTGTGTGTGTGTGTGTGTGTGTGTGTGTGTGTGTGTGTGTGTGTATGTTTGTGTGTAATTGTGTGTGCAATTGCTACCCCGTCCAGGGTGTCCCCTGACATGTGCCCCAAGTCCTCTGGGATAGGCTCCAGGTTCCCCCACATGTAGGATATGCGGTACAGAAAATGGATGCATGGATGTCCTTATATGCCATATTTTGTCATAACAATGATCCTTTTCCTGGGTCTCTGTTTATACAAACCCTAATTTTATATTAGTGTCTGAGCATTTTTTTTTCTTAAACCAAAACTACGCCCTTGCATGAGCACAAAGCATTTTAGTGAAATATTGATTTCTGTGAATTTGTGGGAGATCTTAATTGCTCAGATCCTGTGACACTGTAACAGGGTTGCTTGTTTTAGAAGGACAGGCAGAATAATTTGTTCTGTGTTGTTGATGCTTCTCTAGCCTGTGTCTTTAAGGTGCAGACATGCTGCTGCAGTAGAGAGCTGGTGTAATGTACTCAGCATGTGCAGTGATCTTTATTTAATGCGATTAGAGTTTCCTGACAAAGAGCAAGGTAGACACTAAGCAGACAGACTGAGGAGTGAGGGGATACGTTCTTTAGTGCTTGTGATCAAACTTCTTTTGTAACAAGCTAACAAAATGATTATATTTCACATTATACATGTAATTTCACATTACATTTCACATTACAGATGTAGTTCACATTACAGATTTAAATATACAGTTGTGTTCAGTTCTTGCAAATATACACTTCCTGTACATTTTCATCTATCGTTTTATAGAATATTTATTTCTTTTGAGAAGCCTGTATTAATGAATGCTTTTCAAAGCATGCAACCACGTACTTCCCATATGATGACATCATGTGTTTGTGCAAAGGAGGAAGTGAGCAAGGATATACTATATGCATGAGTTGGGTGCTGGAGAAGCTGCTCCTTGCACTAGCTGAGAGTAAAAAACAGGGAGGGAGGGATGGAGGGCGGGAGAATGGGAGAGGAGGAGGACTCGAAGACAGAAGAGAGGAAGCGATAGACTTTGCATCTGTCAAGCTGACCCGCAGAGGTGTGTGTAGCGCTGTCTGATAATGAGCAGCCCTTGTCTGTGTCACACCATGCCTGTGAGTCAGAGCCAGTTGCCAGAGGTGAAGCTCAGCCTGAACACCAGCAGAGAGGTCAGTTCAATCCGCTCCAGTGCCTACTCCTCAGGAAAAGAACTCCCCATCCGCATCAGCACTCAAGCCACCAGAAGCAGGAGCACACCGCCTGTGTCCAGATTTCAATGTAGCGAGAACAAAGCAGCACCCAAGACTAACGGACACACCAAGCATGAACCCAAGAATTTGCCTGAGAGGAACAGCACTTTACGGGGCATTCCACCAACCCAAGCCCCCTTAACGGTCTCTGCCTCCTCCTCCTCGTCTTCCTCTTCCTCATCCTCCTATACTTCGAGACTATCCCGACCCTCGCCCCCGCAAAAACCTTCTTCATCCTCATCATCCTCTTCGCAGAGTATGAAACGCACCCGCTGGCTAAGCCACAGCACCTCCAACATCTACTTCAACTCCATCTTAGACGGGAGGTTCAGACTTCTTCAAGGTACAGTTCTCCTTTGGCTACATCCTCTGCCCCTCGCTCCCTCCGTGAGACAAAGGGTAACATCCTCTGCCATGTCCAGCCTCCCTGTGTCCCTTTCGTTAGTTAGGAGAGTTTGGTTGTGGTGGTTTTTGTGTAGGGCAAAATCTGTTGTGCTTGGTAAGTGCTTGTTCACATTACTGCGTTTACATTAAATATTTAACGGTGTGGTGGTAGAACAGTGTGCTGGTATACCACGTTTAAGAAAATAGTGATGGTGTTTTAGTAAAGATATTTTACACTATGCTATATTGATCATAAAATGTTATTTCTAAATGCTAAAAGGTTTTGTGCATGTAGATCAGGAGTGTCCAAACTTTTTTCAAAAAGACCATATCAAAATACCCGAGGGCCGGTCGGGGTTTAACAAAATAATATTAATTAAAATAAAAAAGATATTTATAGAGTGACCTACTTATTTTTTCAACAAACATTGTATTTCTACATGGTTTTAAAAAAACAAAAAACAAAAACATAAGGTATGTAAACAAGTTTATTTGAACTCCAGTACTTTCCCTGACCAAATAATTCGCCACAGTTTTTTTTTGCCATTTCATTTGTTTGTTTTTGAAATTCTAATGCTGTATGCATACTGCAGCTTGTGGAAATACATTGGCAATTCATTTCCATGTATTTTATGCTTCATTTTTGCGTTACATTTAGTAACATAATATCAGTGACATTTAATGTCACCAAACATGTGCTAACACACAAATTCTTTACTGAAGTAAAAATGCAAATACTGAATAATTCTGAATAAATAGTCTAATGAAAGGTGAAGTACAGCTTCAAGTTCCTGACTCAAGTTCAGGTAGAAAAGTATAACATGACAGTAAAAGAAAACAAAAGAAAAAGAAGTCAGTCTCAAATCAGACGCTTGTTTTAGTTACTGAAGGTAAATCACTGCCCCTTTCTTCAAGGAACTGAGGAACATTGGGAAATATCAGCTACCTAGCAACAGCTTTATTCCTAATCTATCAAACGTTAGCTACCATGATAACTCTATTGTTACAAACTAGCTGAGTGCTAATAGCTAGCCATCACAGATCACAGTGATAGGTATTAGATTTAATTCTTGCTGTCACATGTCTTAAAGTTTAAATATGTTAGGAATTTAGATCAACTCCATGTAGTGCTCAGATGCAAAATATTAGAAATAATTGTAATTCGTTACTTCCCACCTCTGCTTACTGTTTATGAACAATTCCTTGTACTCATGCTTGTAAAAATTGCACAAAGCATATTTCTTAGCATTAAACTATGTTTAAAATGGTGTTAATGATTTGTAATGAATTACAGACAAGCATTATGAAAAGAAAAGAAAAAAAAAACCTCTGAAAAAAAGAAGTGATTCCAGCTATGCTGACTTTTAGCTAACGTTACCTAGCTAGTAGTCAGTACCAGTAGGGGTTTGGTAGCTTATTATCATTATTATTATTATTATTATTATTTATTTATTTATTTATTTTTTAAATCCCTGAATAACTTTTTTTATTTGGTTTGGTTTACAGAATTATAGTTCATTTGCACATAATGATGAGCTAATGATGCTAGTGGCAGTTTCTTTCAGTTTTTTGGGCTTGGCATAAAAGCAGATTGTGTTTCAGTCTTCTGTTTTTCTCTACTTCTCTATTCCACCCGCTCCTTCCACTGATTATTTTTGTCAAATGTCAACTATACTCTGACCTCCAATCACCCTGTTAGACATATTACCATTTCACTCAGTTAACTACAAGTTAGCATTTAGTGATGGGCACCAATAAATTTTCTGAATGGCTTTACAGCAAATGCTGACTGTAGTGAAAAACACAGGCTTACTCGGTACAAGGAAAATCCATCAGTATAAATAATTCATTGACCTGTCGCTAGAGCTTGAGAGGAGATTTGAGCCCAAGCCATGTGAAGCTGAGCAACATTTAGGCTCACTCTGATGCTGAGCTAATACCACCTGAGAGACAGCACAGTTTAGCAGAGTTTATATTCCTCCATGTGAGGATTCAACTTGGTGAGAACAGCCAGAACAATGCTCTTGCAGCAGCTGAGGGATGGAAAAAAAGAAGCCATGCTTGCTTACACACTACACAGAGAGGCAGTTAGCAGTTAGAATGATATTGCCTTTCTATCTTGGAGCAAATTTAACAGACAGGGGTCTGAAATCCCAGTTCAGTGGTGCTTGAAAGTTTGTGAACCCTTTAGAATTTTCTATATTTCTGCATAAATATGACCTAAAACCTCATCAGATTTTCACACAAGTTCTAAAAACTAATAAAGATAAAATATCATTTTAAGAGTAAAGAGAACCCAATTAAACAATTAAAAAAATATATATTATACTTGGTCATTTATTTGCTGAGGAAAATTGATTCAATGCTACATATCTGTGAGTGGCAAAAGTATGTGAACCTTTGCTTTCAGTATCTGGTGTGACCCCCTTATACAGAAATAACTGCACTTAAATGTTTCCGGTAACTGTTGATCAGTCCTGCACATCAGCTTGGAGGAATTTTAGCCCATTCCTCAGTACAGAACAACTTCAACTCTGGGATGTTGGTGGGTTTCCTCGCATGAACTGCTTGCTTCAGGTTCTTCCACAACATTTCTATTGGATTAAGGTCAGGACTTTGACTTGGCCATTCCAAAACATTAACTTTATTCTTCTTTAACCATTCTTTAGTAGAATGACTTTTGTGCTTAGGGTCATTGTCTTGCTGCATGACTCATTTTCACGACTCATTTCAGTTCACGGACAGATGTCCTGACATTTTCCTTTAGAATTCACTGGTGTAACTCTGAATTCATTGTTCCATCAATGATGGCAAGTCGTCCTGGCCCAGATGCAGCAAAACAGGCCCAAACCATGATACTGCCACCACCATGTTTCACGGATGAGATAAGGTTCTTATGCTGAAATGTAGTGTTTTCCTTTCTCCAAACATAACCCATCTCATTTAAGCCTAAAAGTTCCATTTTGGTCTCATCTATCCACATAATATTTTATGTGAACTTCTCACTTGTCCATGTGATCTTTAGCAAACTGCAAACAGCAGCATTGTTTTGTTTTTGTAAAGCAGTAGCTTTCTCCTTGCAACCCCGCTGCACACACCACGGTTGTTCAGTGTTCTCCTCATGGTGGACTCATGAACATTAACATTAGCCAATGTTAGAGAAGCTTTTAGTTGCTTAGAATTTACCCTGGCTCCTTTGTGACCTCGCAGACTATTACACTTCTTGCTTTTGGACATGTCTCATTTGTTTAATTGGGTTCTCTTTGTCAACTTTTAGGACTTGTGTGAATATCTGATGTTTTAGGTTATATTTATGCAGAAAATATAGAAAATTCTAAAGGGTTCACAAACTTTCAAGCACCACTGTAAAAACAATGATGTTCATTTATTCAGCCAAAAATCTTAATTTGCATAGTACAGTAAGTTAGTGTCATAATGTTTGCTTTTTCTAATTGTCATAACTTTTTCAGGCATTGGTGATCAGGGTTGGTGTGTTTTGTAGTGGCGTATAGTGCTGCAGCTTTCCTTCCTCTCTAATATGATTTATTCAGAACGTTTATTTCCGTACTGTACAAATCTGGTGTTTTTTTGTGTGTGTTTTTTTTTTTGGGGGGGGGGGGGGGTTGTGGAAGAGTGACATATGGGCCATATGTTTTGACAGTGCTTCTACACTGTTATTCTGTAGTTAGTGGTAAAAGTGGTAGGCTAGTGTCTCATGGGTCTCAGGGAGGATAAGCTTAAAAGCATGGGTTCGTACTCTCAGGCCCTGCACCCTGTTCTAATGTTTTCCATCCAAATGCCACTTTTCTCCATTACCGTTAGATGCATTCTCTCTCTCTCTCTCTCTTTCTCTCTCTCTCTCTCTCACTCTCTCTCTGCTGCCTGACTTTTGTTGTCATGAGGACTGAATCATTTATAAAACACTTATTAATGATGCAGTTTAATTTAAGATCTCGTTTGGCAAGTGGCGAGTTATAAATAAGAACATCATTTGAAATACTGCGAATGCTACTTCATTTGTATTTGTTACTTAAGATGTAAGGTTTCAAACCCAATGGTGGGAGGATTTGTGAGCTTTCCATGCTGATATATCATTTTTGGGTATTGTATTTTGCTTTTGCTTAGCATTTTATCTCTTGTACTGTTTGGGAAGCCCCTGTGGTCCACTTATTTCATAAGAGGAACAATCAAAAAAAAATATGTGTGACAAAGGAAGTCAAAAAGTACACCTACATGCATATTTCTGTTTATCTCAAATACACATTCCTCAGCAGATAGTATCTGTGTGTACTCTTAAGGCCCCAAAGTCATAAATCTATGTTACAAGTGAACATATGGACGGGGGGGGGGCAAGCAAGCATTTTTAGACTAGCTAGCTTAGCTTAATAGTTTCCTCTCACTCTGCCTACCAGATGAGCGAGAAGCTGTGCAAAAGAAGACCTTCACAAAATGGGTAAACTCCATCCTGGCTCGAGTCAGCTGCCGGATCTCAGACCTCTATCTAGACCTGCGGGATGGGAGGATGCTCATCAAGCTACTTGAGGTTCTGTCAGGTGAAAGGCTGGTGAGTATCTGTTGATACAACTAGGCAGACTTTACAGACATAGTTATCTTTCAGCATCCTGTAGCTTATTTCTGCATTTTACAGCCCAGGCCCACTAAAGGTCGAATGAGGATTCACTGTCTGGAGAATGTAGACAAGGCCCTGCAGTTTCTAAGGGAGCAGAGGGTTCATTTGGAGAACATGGGGTCACATGATATTGTAGATGGGAACCATCGACTTATCTTGGGGCTCATTTGGACAATCATTCTTCGCTTCCAGGTGAGCTGAATACACCCGATTTGAGATTAAAGTGCTCATAATGTATATGAATGAGTAACATGTTACCTAAGTAAAAGTCAGAAACAATCTTCAAGATATTCAAATGTCCCACCATTTATACAGCAGTTTGTATCCATGCTTTTTAATTTGGTTTCACAGCAACAAAACATTAATATTTATACTGACAAATAACAGGGTCACTATTTAATTTTAATTACTACATTGACAGTCAGTGTATTTTTAGCTCAGCTAGTTTAAACAATATGATCTGCTGCATAATTTAATCCCTCCACTTGGAAGAAAAGGAGAGCAGAGGAAAGAGGAAAGAAAAGGAAAGAGCAGAGCTGATTACTTTTTCTTTGGTCTGGATTCTTCCATGTGTTAAAAAAACTGAAAAGTTAAAAGAGAGCATATCCATTTTTAGCTATTAATCCTTACACAGCTCCCAGAACTCAAGCCTAAATAAAATCTAATTAAGTGAAGTTATGTGGGACAGTGAGGGCATGGTGGCTTAGTGGTTAGCACATTTGCCTCACACCTCTAGGGTTGGGTGTTTGCATCCCATCTCCACCCTGTGCACAGAGATTGCATGTTCTCCCCATGCTTTGGGGGTTTCCACCAGGTACTCCGGTCTCCTCCCCAGCATTGTAGGCTAATTAGCAAATTAGCATTTACAAATTGTCCGTAGTGTGTGAATGTATGTGTGATGCCTTGCAATGGGTTGGCACACTGTCCCTGGGACAGGCTTGAGGCTCCCCGCAACCCTTGTGTAGGATGTGTGGTATACAAAATGGATGGCTGTAACATTTTTGATCACAAGGAAGGCATTAGCCAAATGTTTTACATTTGATTACTCAGGGTAAATTACAATGCCTATAAATGCCATGAAATAATGTGCAGTTTTGGAAAATGGGATACCAGTAACCAGCTTATACCCATCTGCTTTCCATTTTCTTCCTGTCTCACAGATTCAAGACATTGTAGTGGAATCAGACCTGACGGGTAAGCAGGAGACACGCTCTGCTAAAGATGCCTTGTTGCTTTGGTGTCAAATGAAGACAGCTGGGTAAATGTTATCGGTCGTCTCAGTGCTATCAGTATATCATATATCATGTACAGTATCATATATAGGTTTTAATTTGGTTCTATTTTGTATTCTTAGATACCCGAATGTAAATATCAACAACTTCACCACAAGCTGGAAGGATGGCTTAGCTTTTAATGCCCTCATACACAAACACAGGTGCAGAGAAACAAAAGCAAACTAAACAAATACTGCCAAGAAATGAAATACTGTAATACGTTGAAATAATTTCATGAATTTTGCTTATCCTTCATTCCTTTAGGCCAGATCTGGTTGACTATGGCAACCTGCAGAGATCCAATCCAACTCACAATCTTCAACAAGCTTTCAATGTGGCTGAGAGAAATCTTGGAGTCACCAAGCTCTTGGACCCAGAAGGCAAGAAAATGTCTTTATACCAGAGACTCCTAATGCAAACAAACTTTTATTTTACCATGGTTCTGTTTGAAAGAGACCATCTCTTTCTTCTGTTATTTGCAGATGTGTTTACTGAGAACCCAGATGAGAAGTCCATCATCACTTATGTTGTTGCTTTCTACCATTACTTCTCCAAGATGAAAGCTCTGGCAGTTGAAGGCAAGCGAGTTGGGAAGGTGAGAGCAATTCTATTTTTATGTAAGTGTTTGCTTAACTCTGTGTGAGCATGCGTGATTTATACAAATCAAACTTGCACTGAAAAGGCATGTCATTCTTCAGGTGCTGGACCAAGCCATTGAGACAGAAGAGATGATTAAGATGTATGAGACACTTTCCTCAGACCTGCTAACATGGATTGAACAGACCATCATTATCCTCAACAACCGCAAACTCGCAAACTCTTTGAATGGAGTCCAGCAACAATTACAAGCCTTCAACTCGTACCGTACTGTGGAGAAGCCTCAAAAGTAAGCGCAAAAATGGACCTCATTTATTTTTATTCTTATTATTTTTTACGTGTTCTTAATTTGACTTAGGCAATGATGTTGAATTATCTCACATTTAATCCCAACATCTATAAAGATTCCAGGATAAGGGAAACCTGGAAGTACAGCTCTTCACAATCCAGAGCAGGATGAGGGCCAACAATCAGAAGGTTTACACCCCTAAAGAAGGCGCATTGGTGGCAGACATCAACAGGGTGAGACACCTCTACTGGCTTAGCTTTTCTTATTTTCTATTACTGTAAAGTATATATGGTTTGCATATAATAACAATATGGTAAAATTAGTAATATCTCATGTTGTATAACACTATTATTGAGTTATTGAGCGCGAACAATTATCACTTGACCCAGGCATGGGAGCGATTGGAACGGGCTGAATATGAGCGAGAGCGGGTGCTTAGAGATGAGCTCATCAGGCAGGAAAAGCTTGAACAAATGGCCCGTCGTTTTGACAGAAAGGCTGCCATGAGAGAAACCTGGCTGCTGGAGAACCAGAAACTGGTAGCACAGGTAAATTGTGTTGCCTACATGCTTTGGAATAAATTGGGACTGGTTGTTTTTTGCATCCACATGCCACAGTCTAAAAAATAAGCAATATACTTCAATGTACCCCTTTACCTTTTAGGACAATTTTGGATATGATCTACCAGCAGTAGAGGCAGCGAAGAAAAAGCACGATGCCATTGAGACAGACATTGCTGCATATGAGGAGCGTGTACAAGCCCTGGTGGCCTTGTCTAAAGAGCTTGAGGCAGAGAGGTACCATGATGCTAAAAGGATTGATGCGAGGAAGGATAATATCCTGAGGCTTTGGGACTACCTCCAGGAGCTTCTGAGCGCTCGCAGGGGCCGCCTGGAGAAGAATCTCACCTTGCAAAGAATCTTCCAGGAAATGCTTTACATCATTAACTGGATAGATGAGATGAAGGTAGAAGAGGATTTTGATTACTGCCGTGAAATTAGTTAGTTCTTTAAGCTTTAAAAATTTTCTGTAATTGTCTTTTCAGAAAGATCCGGCAAGGAATAATTGTGTTCTAAATTTCAAGCGTATCAAGTTTCTTTGTATATGATTTGATTGTGACTTAACTGATACTTTTTATCAGAATCGTCTCCAGTCACCTGATTTTGGGAAGCACTTGTTGGAGGTGGAGGACCTTCTGCAGAAGCATGCTTTAATCGAGGCAGATATTGCTGTGCAAGCAGAGAGAGTGAGCTCTGCTAATGCAGCTGCTCTCAAATTTGCAAATGGAGACAGTTAGTAGAACAGTTTTCTTACACTTCCCCTGCTATTAGCATGCTATTATGCTATTGTCATATACGATTAGCACCGGAATTGTAAACTTGTAAAGTAATTTGACCTATGAAGTACAATAATCATACAATCATAGATTCATCTATGATTTTTACTAAATTCTGCTCTCTGCCTCCTCAACCAGGCTACAAACCATGTGACCCCCAAGTGATTCGAGATAGGGTACAGCACTTAGACCTTTGTTATCAGGAGCTGTGTGCACTTGCAGCACAACGCAAGGCCCGTTTGGAACAGTCTCGCCGTCTATGGCACTTCTTCTGGGAAACAGCTGAACTGGAGAGCTGGATCCGTGAGAAGGAACACATATTTTCCTCTCTCGACTATGGCAAGGACCTGACCAGTGTGCTGGTGCTTCAGAGTAAACACCGTGCTTTTGAAGATGAGCTAGGTGCTTGGCGTGATCACCTGAAGGAGCTGATGGGTGAAAGTGAGAAGATGATAAAAGCCAAGCATTTTGGTACCCCTAAGGTGCAGCAGCGCATGCAGGAAGTACAGAGGCAATGGCAGCAACTGGAGGAGCTGGCTGCATTCCGCAAACAGAACCTCCAGGACACGCAACATTTCTTCCAATTCCAGGGTGACGCTGATGACCTTAAGGCCTGGTTGTTGGATGCCATCCGGCTTATGAGCTCTGAAGATATTGGGCATGAGGAGTACACCACACAGAGGTTGCTCAAGAGGCATCGTGCCCTAAGTGATGAGGCAGTTAAGAATGGAGCCACCATTGATGCTTTGACCAAACAGGCCAATTCACTGCCCGAGGAGCTAAAGAACACCCCTGACATCCAGCGGCGTTTGCAGGACATTAGGGATCTGTACATGGAGCTCTTGTCTCTCTCAGACCTGCGACAGAAGAAGCTAGAGGACACTATGGCACTGTACACCATTTTCAGTGAGACAGATGCCTGTGAGCTCTGGATGGGTCAGAAAGAGACATGGCTGATCGGGTTAGAAACACCAGAGACGTTGGAGGATCTGGAGGTCGTTCAGAATAGGTATGTACATGCTGCAAGCCCACCCTGTTTGGAATGTGTCAAGTAGAGTGGTATTTGGTACTTCTTATTTTAAGAACATATGGGCATTACTGACATGCATGCCATTCCACTGCAAATTCTGCATTCCAGGAGCTGCCTGGTGACACTTTGGTAAACATTTTTCAATAGTGAAGTTTTCTTACATGAATAATTTCTTGTGTTGTCAGGTTAAGCATCCTTGCCCAAGAAATGGGCAACATGCAGATATTGGTGGACAACATCAACAGAGCAGCCAAGCAGCTAGAGGACAGCAGGCACCCACGATACAAAGAGGTGAAAGATTGTCAGACTCGTCTCAATAAGAGGTAAGAACCATTCTTTAAGTATAGACTTTCAAGCCTTGCTTGCTAAATTTAGTTTGTCCTATTAAATATCAATAGATATCACATATCTTTAATAACGCTTATACTGCCCTCACAGGTGGGATGCATTTAAGGATATGGTAGAATCTAAGAAGCATAAGGTGGATTCAGCACTCAGTCTTCACAATTATGGGCTTGAGTGTGATGAAACCGGGGCATGGATCAAAGACAAGACACGAGTCATTGAGTCTACACAGGACCTTGGAAATGACCTGGCTGCTGTCATGACTATCCAAAGGAAACTTTATGGCATGGAAAGAGACCTGGCTGCTATTCAGGATAAGCTGGACTTCCTGCGTGGTGAGGCTCAACAACTTGTCAAGGACCATCCTGAGAATGCCGCTGACATCTTGGCCCAACAAGCAGAGCTAAACAAAGCTTGGGAGACATTGAAACAAACGCTAAAGGATAGAGAGGATTCTCTCGGTGAAGTAAGCAAGTTGCAAAACTTTCTGCAGAACCTGGATGACTTTCAGTCCTGGCTTTTCAAGACACAGAAGGCCATTGCATCTGAGGAGATGCCTACAAGCCTGCCAGAGGCAGAGAAGCTCCTAAGTCTTCACGATGCACTAAAAGATGATATGGATAGCCATGAGGAGGACTATCACAGCATTAGAGACACTGGAGCAGCCGTCACCCGTGACCAAGAGGAGGATGCCCAATACCAAGAGCTAGATCAGAGGCTGAAGGGCGTAGATAAGGGTTGGGATGAGCTGCAAAAAATGTGGGAAAGCCGAAAGAACTATTTGGACCAAGGCTTGGGTTTCCAACAGTTCTCAAGAGATGCAAAGCAAGCTGAAACCATCTTGAACAACCAGGTAAGTATATTGCCAACCTTTTTCCAGCTATTTGGCCAGTCCAACCCATAACCCAAATACAAAAACCTTTGTACATTTGTGTTTATATTTACTAGGAGTATGTTCTGGCTCACCTGGAACAGCCTGACACACTCGATGGGGCAGAGAAGGCTTTGAAGAAGCATGAGGACTTTGTCACCACTATGGATGCTAATGAGGACAAAATAATACATACACTAGATGGAGGTCAAAGGCTGATAGACAGTGGAAACCTTTACTCACCGAAAGTAAAGGACAAAATAAACTCTATCCAAGACAGGTCAGAAAAATTTAATAATGTTTATGCTAAATACTCTTATCTTAGTTCCTGTTTCAGATTCACTGATATTATACTGTGTGTCCATGCCTCTTGTGTCTTTTATTTGACCAGTGTTATTCTGCAATTTACATTTACATTTATGGCATATGCCCTTATCCAGAGAGACTTACATTTATCTCATCTCAGTTGAGGGTTAAAGGCTTTTTGCTTAAGGGCCCAGCTTGGTGGTGCTGGGATTTGAACTCATGACCTTCTGATCAGAAATCCAAAGTCTTATCAACTGAGCCACCACTGTAAACCTTATAAGAATAGGATAAGACAGGAAAAGAAAAGTAACCACAGTCTAAACTGCTTTGAAAGTGTCTATATGTTCTCCTTCTAGCAGGTAGTGTTAGGAGATTACTAAAACATGCTGTGTAATCTCACCGTTCTCGGGTCAGCATTGAGACAAGAGCATTAGGTAGTGTAGAGGAAGTCTATATTTTTCCCATAAGTGGAGGTCGTCTGCTGTAGTGAGAGCTGGGCGCCTGTCCTGATGGGTATTGATCTCATAGTAAAAGTGCTCATCTAGAACAGCAGAGCTTTGTTCTGGAGATAGCAAGACGTTCTCACTGTAAGTTGTGTGTTTATATGCACTGGAAACTTGCCTAATGTCTGTTTGTATGTTCCTGCAGATATGAGAAGAACCAAGACAAAGCCAAAGAGGTATCTAAGAAACTCAGAGACAACAAAGACCTGCAACACTTTCTTCAGAACACTCAGGATGTAAGTGAATTTTCTATCCGATCTGAATGAATATAGATAGCTTTCTCTAGCCTTCAGTCATTTTACTTTTAATACTCATTTCTTCCTATCTCTGGCTCATTTCTCAGCTTACTCTGTGGATAAATGAGAAGATGCTGACTGCTCAGGACACCTCATACGATGAGGCTCGCAACCTTCACAGCAAATGGCAAAAGCACCAGGCCTTCATGGCAGAACTGGCTTCAAATAAGGATTGGCTCAACAAAATTGATCAGGTTTATACATGTCTGAGCTCACTATAAAATACTTATTACTCGCATACCATAAACGATGTAAATCCCTTTAAATCTATTCAACAACATGCAAATGTAACTTCTGAACCTTGTACACCTATGTAGGAAGGTAAAGAGTTGATGGCCTCCAAACCAGAGTTTGAACCCATTGTGAAGGAACGTCTGACGAAACTTCATGAGCTGTGGAACAAGCTGGAACATACCACACAGGAAAAGGCCCGACTTCTGTTTGATGCACATCGCTCAGAGCTGTTTGAAGAGAGCTTGGCTGATTTGAAGAAGTGGTTGGCTAATCTGCAGCAGCAGCTCCAGGGTGATGTTAATGAGGAGGTTAAAGATCTTACTAGTGCCAATATCCTTCTCAAGAAGCATCAGGTAAATATTCATATTCATTTTTGAAAATACCAAACACTTCTCTTGAAAACAAGCAGCACTTTAGATGGTCTGCCACTTTCTGTTTTGATAACAGCTGTTTTTGGGATTCGTCCAAGTGCTTAAAAGTGCTCAAAATAAAATGTAGAACTCTAAAGTCCCTCTGAGGGAACCCTTTAAGGTTCTTTCTGAAAGCCTACAACAGAGTTTCTCTTTCACAAAATGCTAAAAAAAAACAACAACAACAACAACAAAGACAGAACTATTAACCATCCAATGAACTGGTTCCCATTTTCCCATAGTTCCCAGTACCATCCCATGATGAACTGGTTGTTAATAAGAGCATGCTTGAAAACTACGTTTAAAATGTGCCTAATTTTGTATCAATAAAATACTAATTTATGCTTGTTTTAGTCAACAAAATAATGATAATTTGAAAACAAAAGCATGTCGTAGTTAATTTATTCTAACTAGTTATATGTTTTCCTTGTGTGCCGTTGTATTGTTTTGCTTTCGTTTGTTTTTTTTTGTTTTTTAGTAAATTAATTTACAATATAATTGACTGTAAATTAGCAGTTGGCCTCTTTAGTCTGATGTTAGTACTGGATTTAAAGCAAATCAGCAAGTATCAAGTACTTTATATAAGGGTTCATGGACTCCATTAGAATAGGCTTTTAGTCACAATCAAACCATTCAAATATGAGGCAATAATATTTTGGCAATTTGTTGGAGCCATAGAGTTTTTTCACCCTGAAATGTCCACCAACAAGCCTATCTGTGGTCTGGTTTAAACCCAAGTGACCAGTCAGATATTACTAACTCCTTTCTAACATGGTTTTAGCTTGATTGTATTCTTATACCCTGACTTATTTGTACTAGCATGAGGATATGTTTTTGATAGAGACTAAAAAGCACTTCTGGAGAATGGCATCTGTTAAAAATGCTGTAAATGTAATTTAAAATGAAAATAACTGTAAGAGGTCAATAATAAATATAACTGATAATGGTGGGTCATTACCAGTCCTGTAACAATATAATATGACGTTTTTACATTATACCATGCCATCTTGATATTGTGCCAGGTTACCAGTTCATTATGAATTATAAAGTTTGAAAATGGAAGTTTGTGATTACAACAAGGGCTAAACACACATACTACAAGTTATGTAAGAAAGGAATTGACCATGTCTTAATATTTTTAATCTGTGCCAAACAGCCTGAAAAGACTTCATAACTCTTATGAACATGAGAATGAAGTGACAGATCTTTTTTCATTGTTTGGAACAGCAGCTGAAACACAAAAATAGGCACCTATGCACTCTGGCTGAATTACACATTCAGTAAGAGTGGAAAAGTGGGCAAAATTGACAGCCATTATTGCTTAACAGGGTTTGTACTGTTAAAGCCAGAGGGTGTGCATAAACTAGCAAAAGAAATAACACATACCTGTGTTTCAGTGTTTCACCCACTGTTCCAAATCACCGGTCTGGTGATTTTACACGCCAGTCAAAGTGTCTCAGTGTTCCATTCTGCTTGTCAAACAACTTACACACAGCCCTGTAGACCCAGCATTCATACCCTACAGTTGTCATCCTGGAATGTGGGAATGTCAGTGTTGTGTTCTGCACGAAAGGCAATCTGAGAGTCTGGCTAATACAAGATAATCCATTTTTATGACAAATTACATTTGTTCAGGTACTCAACATTGTAAATTATGGTGCAATTGGTAGACGTATATTTAATTTGTGTCTGTGTTAGTAATTTTTGAGACCAGGTGACAATTCTCACAGACATCATCAAGATAGTAAAGTATAGTCTATGTTTATTCATTATACCTTCAGTAACCTCATTATCCTGGTCAGGGTCACGGTGGATCCTGTACACTGGGCACAAGGCAAGGTCACACCCTGAATCCCCAGTCCATCTCACCCCAGTCCATCTCAAGCACCACGCAAGCCCACATTCACACACTATTTCACACCCAGGGGCAATTTTAACATAGGCATTCCATCTACTGGTATGTTTTTGGGAGGTAGGTGGAAACCTGAGGAACCCGTGCCCGGGGTGAACTTGCTCAGAAACTCCACACAAACAGTAACCTGAGCTCAGGATCATACCAGAAACTGATGTACTGATATAACATTTTATGTATAATGAGCTCAAATGTTGATTTGCTTTATACTAGAAATAGTCTGGTTAACTTCTTAGACAATGCTGTAAAAATGCTTGGATTTCATTTTGGATTTTCACTTTAGCCTTGAAACCTCTATATATAACCAGTGTGACCTGTACTCCTGCAGATGACTGAAAATCAGGTGCGAGACCGAGGTCGGGAGCTGCAAGAGCTGCAGGAAGCTGTGCAGCAGCATACTCCACTGACTGAAGAGCAACCGGAGCTGGAAGCTGAGCAGCAGATCGTCCAGAGAGACTTTCAGCAACTCCTTACACCTCTGGCTCAACGCAAGGGACAGCTCGAGGCAGCTAAAGCTGTGTACCAGTTCTACAGAGATGTGGCAGATGAGATAGTGAGTGGCAATTCCACACGGAGGGATTCACAGAGATCTAATGAACAGTCATTTAATCTTTTGATTCGATTTTGTTTTTAGCTCTGGCTTGAAGAGAGGTTGCCTATGGCCATGTCACAGGATCATGGGAACAATCTACAGACAGTCCAGCTTCTCCTGAAAAAGAATCAGGTGGGCAAGTCTTATCCTGCCTTGAGGCAACATCACAATTGTTTAATTGTTCATGATTATTTGCATTAACCAAATTTATCCAAATACAGACCCTCCAGAAGGAGATTGAAGGTCACCAGCCACGTATGGATGAGGTGTTGCAGCGGGGTCGACGTATGATGGCGGCTGCAGAAGGTAGCCCAGAGGCAGGGCATATGTCTGAGGAAATGAAGAGGTTGGAGGAGGTCTGGGCACGGCTGCAAGATGAAATGGCAAAACGGCGAGCTCGACTCAATGCCTCTAATGATGCCCAGCAATACTACAATGATGCAGATGAAGCAGAAGCATGGATTGGTGAACAGGAACTCTACATGATTGCTGATGATAAAGCAAAGGTAGAGCTATTCAGGAAGTGATGAATAAATGATTGGACACCTTTGCAAAACTTTACACAGAATAGTTTATTTTTCCTTAAACTTTTGTTTGCTATTTGTTGGATTTCTTTGAAACCATCGAGTTTAAAGACCTGCTTCTCTCTTCTTGTAACTTAATATCTCCATTCTTTACAGGATGAGCAGAGCGCTGTGATTTTGCTAAAGCGGCACTTGGTTCTGAAGCAGGTTGTTGATGACTATGCGGATTCTATCCAGAAGCTCGCTGACCATGCTCAGAAGATGTTTGCTGAAGAGCATCCTGAAGGGTATGCTAACAATTCAGTTGTAAAACAATCTTTAACAAGAGGAGTGTTGTAAATTCACATTCTCATTTTCCTGTGCAGGGAGGCCATCATCCGGAGGCAGGGTCAGGTGGACAAACAGTATGCAGGACTGAAGGAGCTGGCTGAGGACCGCAGGAGGAACCTTGATCACACCTACCATCACTTCCTCATGAGCCGGGAGGTGGAAGATCTGGAGCAGTGGATTGCTGAGCGTGATGTGGTGGCTTCTTCACAGGAAATGGGACAGGACCTGGACCACGTTACGGTACTGCAGATCATACACACCTTCACACACATAGTAATGTAAGACACTTAGAAGATGAAGATGTTTACACACACATGTCTATTGTCTAATGAAATATTGAACAAGCTCTTGTTTCTGGCCTGGTAATTAGGTCACAGGCTAAATTGTCACCATGTAACAAGATATAAATGTATAATGCTGCATTTGTTATTATAATGATTAGTCCATGTGACTCTTAAATGACACTTAGATGCTGAGGGATAAGTTCAGGGAGTTTGCCAGGGAGACGGGGACGGTGGGACAGGAGCGGGTGGATGCTGTCAATCACATCATTGATGAGCTGATCGAGGCTGGTCATAGTGAATCATCTACTCTGGCTGAATGGAAGGACGGCATTAACGAGAGTTGGGCAGATCTCTTGGAGCTCATTGACACCCGCACACAGCTCCTCACGTCTTCTTATGATCTGTTTAAGTAAGTCATTGTGGATAAAATCTAATCAGTTAAAATAAATACTTCTCAATGCATAATGTTTTACTCACTTTATTTATCCAGCAGGCAATAAAGATCATGTAGAAATAATGAGTATGATTTCATGTGCATTCCTGAGTATGTACATGCAATTTTACTAAACGGTAGAGAAGAAAAGATTGTAATCTGTCGTGCTGCCCAGGTACTTTTATGATGGCAAGGAGTTGGTAGTCCAGATCGAGGAGAAACAAAATGAGCTTCCAGAAGATGTGGGAGAGGATTTCAGCAAGGCAGAGTCTTTCCATCGCATGCATGCTGCATTTGAGAGAGATATCAGCTCCCTTGGAAAGCAGGTAGATCACTATGAAGATATTGAATGAGACTTGAATACCTTTCCATCACTAATATGTTTATTTACTGTACCTTTGGACTTTTTTGAGAAATATGAATCTTAATTTTGCTCTATTTGGCATATATATATATAGGTACAGCAGTTCCAGGACACTGCAGCTCGTCTGCATGCCCAGTATGCTGGAGTCCAGGCAGATGCCATCAAGGCAACAGAGAAAGAGGTGGTAGATGCATGGAAGGGTCTTCTGGCTGCCTGCGCAGGTAGACGGAAACAGCTGGAGGAGACAGCAAACAAGTTCCGTTTTTTCACCATGGTTAGGGATCTAATGGCCTGGATGGAAAGCATCATCCAGCAAATAGAAACTCAGGAGAAACCCAGGTGAGCTGGGACTTTCACCACAGAGAATTAAAGTAATGTTATGAATTGTGAAAATGTTTATAAACGTGTTTTTCCTATGCACGAGTACAGAGATGTGTCATCGGTGGAGTTGCTAATGAAGTATCACCAAGGGATCCGTGCAGAGATTGAGACTCGTGGACCAAAATTTAATGATTGTGTGGCATTAGGGCGGACTCTACTAGCACAGAAGCACAGGGATGCAAATGAGGTAATCAGATACAGCACTATTGGAGCTTTCATATTCGGATCTGTAGTATGGGTGTCTAAGAGGATTGATTTGGTAAATTTGTAATTTTCTTCTGTTTCTTTTTCATTGCTGTGTCTCCTGTAGATCAAAGAGAAGTTGATGCAGCTACTTGAGAAGAGAGAGGAAATGATGCTTAAATGGGATGACAGATGGGACTGGCTTAGACTGTGTATGTGCTCTTGAATGATTCAAACACACTTCACTTATGTTTAAAGTCCTGTGAAGTACCTTGAAACATTCAGCGTTATTCGATGTCTTGACATCATTTCCACTTAACAGTCAGTACGGGACATATTAAATTTTTTAAATAGCCAATAGAATTTAGCTTACTTCACAGCCTGGGCTAAGCCGTACTTGACAGTTAGTACCATGAAAAAATTCATGAACTGGCACAAGTACCTTCTTCTTCAACGCGAATGAATTCAAGCCATTTCTTTCTTAACCAACTTACAGTAGGGAAATTGAATAAAATGCATGCGTTTGAACAGCCAAAGTCACATTTATGACCCATGCTTGCTGATGATTTCTCTCCCTCAACAACAGCAACTTTGGCAAGGTGATTTTTTTATAATGTTGTGGTGGGATGCTTCAGATTCTAGACAACATTTGACTGGACAGAAAATCTGATGGGAAGCTGAAGTGCAGTATGATGTCATCAAAATTGTTGATCCATATTAGTGGTGGAGAGAGATTGTAAATTTTGAATGCATATATCTTCTAAATGCGAATTTTGTCATTGTTTTGGCACACACTAGCTTATAGATAGCCTTAAGGCTAACATGTTTGTACTAAAAGCCACAAAACTTCAAATCTGAGTTCATGAAGACTTTAACACTTCATGCACATTCCACTCTTTATCCTTCATGTATACATAAGCCTGTAAACTATTGTTAATGTCTCCCTCTAGTGTTAGAGGTGTGCCAGTTTGCCCGAGATGCATCTGTAGCAGAAGCCTGGCTTGTAGCTCAGGAGCCATATGTGGCCAGTAAGGACTTGGGTGAGTCTGTGGATGAGGTAGAGAAGTTGCTCAAGAGGCACGATGCCTTTGAGAAATCCACTGCCACCTGGGAGGAACGATTCTCTGCACTGGAGCGCCTTACAACGGTAAGGGCAATCAAGCTTTGACTATGTATGTATAAGAGAAGGTGTGCTTATAATTACTGTTTTTTGTTTGGTGCTAGCTTGAACTGATTCAAATCAGAAAGCAGCAGCTGGAAATTCAGCAATACAGACAGGAAGAGGAAAAGGACAGCAGGTAAAATTCAAGTTCAAGTCAGACCCTTTGTGGACAGTTTATCATCCACAGCTTAAATTTATTATCCCTGTACCTTTGGCTCTTAGGAGGGATGACACAGGCTATGTCGAAGAGTCCTCACGTTTGGACACAATTGAGGAGCAGTCTCTTGTCAGTGAATTTTGCCACTTTGCCACTCCATCTCCATTTTTATTCTATATCTCTGTACCATTTAATGGCCATTCATCAAATCTTTCTTTTCATACACCTGTATTTGTGTTTAGTCTGGCATGGCAGCAGTAGATCCAAGCTCAGGACATGGAGATAGCACTGCAGGGGACTCAGTGGTGCCCATGGTTTCAGATATTCAGGAGAGTGGATCTGTGGAACCGGAACCCTCAACGTCCACCCAGGCTACCAAAGAGGCAGAGCGTGCTGCCACTCTTCCCATGATGCCTACACAATCCCAGCCACCCCTGCTGCAGGGAACCCTCACACGTAAACATGAGATGGAGGGACCTAATAAAAAAGCAGCCAATAGGTAATGTAATGTATACTGTCCTCAGCTGATGCTCTCATGTTGATCTAAAATCCACTCTTATATAAAAAAAAAGAAGAAGAAGCTGTCATACAACATGAAGTACCTTTCACTTCTCTCTTCTTATCTCAGGTCGTGGAACAGCATCTATTTTGTTTTAAAGCCTGGCCAACTTTCAGCCTACAAGGATGCAAAGAGTTTTGCCCATAGTGTTACATACCATGGAGAAGACCCGCTGTCACTCCACGATGCTGTTTGCGAGATTCTGACCAATTACAAGAAAAGGAAGCAGGTGTTTAAACTGCGGTAAGCATAGCAAAATGTACTGTTCGTTATCAAACCCAAGTAAAAGAATAATTAGTCGCTCTGTTTTATGACATACATGAGAAGTTTACTTATCCTTAAGGCAGACTGAAGAAGACAAAGCAGAATTACAAGCCACAAACATGGTAAAATAGCGATTAGCTGTTAATATTGGAAGAAACCAAACTTATATGAGTTCAAAGGTTTGTATTTCCCTTTCTGAATGTGATAGTAATATTCTCTAATACCAAGCCCTTGCCTTGTCTTATTAACTGCATCCAAATTATCATATATTCACTTTTGGATAATTCCAGTTGTAACATTCAGCTCCAACAGCCTACCCGTTCCTGACATTTCTGTTCTCTGCCAGATTGCTTGGCAAATCTTTGGCTATATATCTAGAACAGTTCCGCCACATGTCATATACTGTCTTCAGGTCTACATACCAAGAGACTGAAATGTTGTTGGCAGAACTTTTCAAAATGTTATTTTTGCGCAGTGTTTAGGATTATTATCTTTAAAAATCATGGGGAATGCAAACTTTTGAACTATTTCATACAGCTATGTGTATCTGTCACTGGTAATTGAAATAACTTCAGTGTCTTGGGACTTCTTTGAAACCTAACCAAACTGATTCTTTATTTAGCCATCTGGAATGAAACATGAAACAATCCTCTGTTGTTTTTGCATTCTCTAGGCTTGGAGATGGAAGTGAATACCTATTCCAGTGTAGAGATGAGGTCAGTTCTTTCCCAGAATACACTTTTAACCCTATAGCCTATTTTACACCAGAAGCGACACATGATGCCAGTCAACCTCTCTGCAAAGGGAGTGGTGCATTCATTTATGTGTTTTCTTGCACTAGTTTAGTAAATCTAACATGAAAACATCTGTTCTGAGTGGCAGATTATAAACATGCCTTACCACTGTATATGATCGCTCCTGCATTCTGCACCATGGAGTTTCAATTTTAACTGCTATTCCATTCCCCTAATGTCCTCATAACTTTAAAGTAACCTTGTGATAAAATGTGATGGTGCGGAGAACATTCTGGTAACCTTTAGGGCACTTTCACACCTAGTAGTCCATTTTCTGCACCTGAATCAGAGTGAAATTGACACTTTTTGTTCATATGGTATTTGGTTTGGTTTGCTTTCTCACTGCAAACAATTTAACAAACCGAAAAGCAACAACAACAACAACAAAAAAACATTGTCCAAGAGGTGTATAGAGTAATCTCGTATAATCTTGCGTATCATATTATTTCCTTTGTCAAATCATCCTGGTCAGTTATCATATAACCATAAAAGAATGTTGTGTTTTGAAGTTCAGAGAATGTTTTAGGAACAGTGCTGACTTTCTTAGTCAAAATAGAACATTCCCAGAACATTATAATAGGATTCCCAAAAAATAGGAGAACCATAAGAACCAAAGGAGAACCATATGCCCAACGTTAGGGAAATGTTCTGTGTTTGCAGAGGCACTCTCCACCACCATCATTAAAGCACCAACCGAGGGAGTAACCAGTACCAGAAACATGTAGAATCTGCGTCAAAGCACATTAAAGGTGTTTTGAAGGCTTGTGGTGGCCCAATAGCTTACTAAGACACTTTATGTTGTTGTTGTTTTTTTTTTCTCATTTAATTTGACACAGATTATGGATTGTTTAAATAATGGAAATACATTCCATAATATAGCAAAAATATAGTGTTCTGTATGTGACAGAAGTACAACGTAAGCAGAAAAATTGTGCTTGCTATGTGTTTAGTGTAAAATATCACCTGTTAAAGAAAACGTATTGAAAGCGGTGCCACAATTTACTTTCAGTTTTCAGTTGCATGTGTCTAAAATTTTAAAGGAGTCATTTTAATATTCTCGGTGACATATTACTTCCACAGGAAGAACTGAAGATCTGGACTAAGGCCATAGAGAAGGCAGCAGAGTATGTGGCAGAAGAGCAAGTAGCAGGGCCTTCAGAACCTCAAGCCCAGAGCTTGCCCCTTCCTTCATCCTCAACTGCCTCAGAAGTTCCCTCTGCCAAGAAGGAAAAGGAGAAGAGGTTTACTTTATTCACCAAAAAGAAGTGAGAGGGACCCTTATAGGTCAGGACCTCAGCGAGAGCACGCAAAAACCACAGAGGACAGACAGTGGGTTGGTGAAGAAATGAACTGATTTATATTAACATGCTACATGCATTAAAAAACAACAACAACAACAAAAAACATTATGTTAATTTCTATGATTACAAATTACACTTGTGCCTGTATGTATGCCAGTGAACTGTTGCAATGGTCCACTTGTTTACTTTTTTAACTTTACTTTTTTCCGTAAAACATACCAGATTCACATTCAGACAAAAGCACAGGAATGCTGTTTTCACACTCAACCAAAGATTGTTTGTTTGTTTGTTTGTTTTTGCATTACTTGATCTTCTGTTGTGCATGCTTTCTTAATATTATATAGTAGATTTATAATCACATATTAAGCATTTTGTCAGTTTGCCATACTTCTCAAAATGGTTGTAAAATGTGATACTGTGCTCTTTGTGTTGGAACTTGTACAATGTACAATTTACAATTGGACGTTACAGAGTTTGTTGTAAATGCCAATTAGCCATACAGAGGTTTACTCAGGAGGTTTAGTTTATACACTGTACACTACTGTATAGAATTAATACAAGTGCAGTAAGCACAGTGGTCAGCAACCTTTTTTATTGTTCAAGTTTAGCTTTTTCCCCCATGGAATTAGGATTAACTTTCTGCAAAATACCTAGAAGGTACCTTGCTAGACAAAACAAGATGGCAATGTACTAAGAATTGTCCAAAACCTCTAATATGCGTAATGTTATTTTTTCTAATGCATGAATGGATGTGTTTATTTTATATGGTGCTATGTTATTACACACAGTGGCCACAGCGGTCACTGGCTCTTTCCTGACTAATCTAAATTTATAGCAGCTATCAAAAGCATGCATCATGTCTATTGTTTTAATCATATCAGATGAATACCATGTTTTGTAAAGAGTATAATGTTGGGTCAGTGATGTTCAATGCAATCATTCAATTTCAGAATGTATATGGAAAGAATGTGTAACACCAATTTGAATGTAACATACAGTAGGAGGAAATGAAGCCATGGAAGAGGAAAAGAAGACAGTAAAGACTGGTATTTAGTGGATTTATCAGGGAAAAGATATAAAGTTATATGTTTATGCATAAATAATACATAATCAAATCTGAATTGTTTTAAATGTCTCTTTTTACATGTGTATTTCCATCAGCACCTCTTAATGCAGTGGTAGTTTGTGGTTTTCCTTGCCCTAACACACCTGATCCAACAAATCAGATAAATTAACAGACCCTTTCTGAGATGATGTTGGTGTATTAGAGCAGGAAGAACACTAAAATGTGCAGAGTTGGTAGCAACTATTAACTTCTTATAGTGCAGTGGTCACCAACCCGGTTCCTGGAGATCTACCTTCCTGAAGACTTTAGCTCCAAACATAATTGTGCCCGGGGCGCATGGTGGCTTAGTGGTCCGGGGTTTGAGTCCCGCTGGGGCCATGTGTGTGCGGAGTTTGCATGTACCGGGTTCCTAAGGGTACTCCAGTTTCCTCCCCCAGTCCAAAGACATGCGTGGTAGGCTGATTGGTGTGTCTAAAGTGTCCGTAGTGTATGAATGGGTGTGTGAGTGTGTATGTGATTGTGCACATGGACTGGCACCTTGTCCAGGGTGTACCCTGCCTTGTGCCCGATGCTGCCTCCAGGTTCCCCGTGACCCTGAAAAGGAGTAAGCGGTAGAAGATGGATGGATGGATGGATAATTGTGCCCATCTGACCATCTAATCATTGCCTTAAGAAGTTCTTGAGCAACTAAAACAGGTGTTTTAGATGAAACCTCCAAGCAAATTCTAACACACCTGTTAGAACACATTTTAGTGTTCTTCCTTGAGATGGGAGAAGAGAGTTGGTGACCACTGCCCTTGGTGTAATGTAAACCTGCAGAACAGCATGCCCCACACCTCATCTAACTAGCTTAGTTTCAACAAAGTGTTGATAAATTGTTTTTAATCCTTGGGAAAGCCAGTCATTCTAAATAAACTGTTCAAACACTAAAGTAGTAGAAGATAAATGTATATTGTGTGACCCATATCTATGTCATTCGCTGATCTACAGTACCTTTTTTTTACTTCGTTCCTATTACGCGAGCAATGCAAATACAATAAATGGAAAGGTATCTATGAAGAGCTACGAAAACCTGCAAAATGAAAGCATTACCTTCATGAACTGATAGACACAGTACAATAATGTGCAGTACAGAATTTCACTAATGATTTAATATTTCCTTTAAACTGCACACTCTCAGAAAAAAGTAGTCATCAGTTCTATTAGCACCCCTTGTTGTTGGGGAGGCACACATATTTTGTACCTTTTAATATTTATCCTTTGCGTGGAAATGTGGACAGTGTGTACCTTTAAAAATATATTTAAGGTCGCTACATAGATTACATAAACTGTAATGACCTTTTGGAGCAGAGCTTTAAAAGGTACACTGTATGCACATTTCTAGTTAAGATATACACGCTGAAGGTAAAGTTGTACCAGCCCAGTCACAAGGAATGGCACACATTAGTACTCTTTTTATTTTCCCCCTCTCTCTTAGAGTGTAAACTTACAACTGGAAACGTTTGAGGTAAAGTTTACTTCATTCTTTAATTCATGGTAATCAGGTGAGAGACCTAGCAGAGGGTGCTATTGAACTGAAAGCCACTTGAGTAACCTGCCTCACCGTTTGGCTTGTTAGCTACGTCATTTTTGAATGAACCCCGCCTCCCGGCTGTCATTCATTGGTTATTTGTCTCAATCCTGAGGCGGTAACTTATTTCTGATTGGGTATTTGGCATGTCATTGTGCCTTCCTATTCATGCTTACCACAGGTTCAATGCTCAGCAACAAAGTAATTCAAGTGAAGCGTGTGGGAAGGAGATGAACTTTATTTCTTTTGCAAACACTTGCAGGCCATAACTTTTTTTTTTTTACTCCTTATAATGTTGTGAGATTCCGCGTTTGGATTGCGGGTTTCGACTTATGCGCGTAACATAAAAAAAAAACTATTTTGTTTTTAAATTCGAGTTTATTATTTGTCCGCTGTAATGTAGGATTCACTTTGTTCAGGACCCTCGCGCGCTGATCATGTCTCAGGAGGAAATGGTGCCGTGAATGTTTATCAAGCAACATCTAAAAGCGCCGCGTTCTAGTTCCTGGAAAGTACCTTGGTGTTTTATTTCTGCGCTGCACGATTTTTTTTTTTTTTTTTTTGGAAGAAGAAGCATCTTTCTGGCGCTTAAAGGATAAACATGTTTCTCATTTTTAACTTTGGTGTCATTTTGCCCACCGCGGTATTGTCCTCCTCTGAGCAGCGGTGTGGAGTTTAGGAAATGTGCTAGTGAACTGTGGTACAAACGCCTTTTGGAAGTTCTTGCTGTTTCTCAAAATGGATGTAACTGTAACTGTGTCTGAGCTGATGGCGAACTTCATGGAGTCCCCGCTGGTGGTTTGGGTAAGTCTGAAATGGAAAAGGGTGGAACATGAAGGAAGACACAGCACCTGCTGCTGCTGCTGCTGGGTGTGTTATTTTGAAAACAGACCTTTTAGTATTGCACTGCATTCTAGTGTTTATTGCAGGTAAAACCTAAACCAGGTAATGCAAACCAGGCACCAGGACCTCTAAACCTCTCTGTTTGATAGACTAAATGATGGCTTGGCTCATTTTTAGAGCTTATATTTTCACACGATACCTTTCAAACACTTTGCTTACTAAACCATTCTGCAATTCTTGCTGTTTTTACTATCCTAACTCTACCACATGAACATCACACTTACACGTGCTTTCAAGACACATGTTATGTTTAACATATTTTCCACATGTGGTGCATGTGTTATTTATTTATTTATTTTCGTTATTTTTTTTTAACCACATGATTAGTTTTTCAGATGATTTCCCTGCGTGGTTATTTCATTTTCACACGAGATCACATGTTTGTGTTTACTTGAGTTCAACCTCAGGGCATAAGGTGGTAAAATTCACCTTCAAATGTTTTATTTTCATGTGATTGACATAATTTTACATGTGATTGTCAGTAATATCACATGTGTATGTTTTTATTATTATTTTTTTTCCTCCTTAAGGGGATATTTTTATTACCAATGTACAGCGCAGTTACTTTCTGGATTCTTAATGTGTAAAATCACACGAAATAAAAGAAACAAGAAATGGACAGTTTAAGAAAATAAATTTTTAACTGCAAACCTTTTTGTTAATGCAAATGCACATCTGAGTTATGAACACTTCAGGGTTACTTAGTTTGTTTCTAGGGACTGTAGAATCCTACAACAGTGTGTTTTTGTAACACCCTTTGGGGGAAAAGAAAGGGTACTAAACTGGACCATTCCTTGTTACTGAGGTTGTATCTTCAAGGGAATATATATTTTGTACATTTAGTGTGTATCTTTTACCTAGAAAGGTACCTATAGTGCTTGTGTAGTATTATGCACTTAATGTTTCTTTTACTTAGGTGCTTGTGTACATTTATTATGTATCTTCTACCTAGAAAGGTGCATGAAGTGTACCTATTACTCTTAACAAGGAGATGATGGTCCATTTACGTTCCTTAAATCTTTTTAAAAGTACACTATATCCACTTTTTGAGGTGAAGTGTGCATATTAATTGTACAAAATGAGTACCACCCCAGCAACAAGAAAAGGTACATTTTAGTACCCAAGAATGCAGAGTGGGGAACTTGTAACTATCCAGGGGAAAAAAAACCCTCGACCCATCTGACTCTTGCGTTACACTGAGCTGAGTTAGTGTATAGAGGATGGAGTCTGTGTGTTCATGGGGAGGTGGTCATGCTTGCTGAAATGGTTTGATGAAACCTGCGGAACTTCCCACGACCCCTTCACCGTGGCACTGCATCCTGTTTGGCTGCCTCTCATACTGCTTTCTCCCCTCAGCCTCCAGCCTTTATGTTTCTGTGTAATATTTTAGCGTTTGCACAACAGCACGCTGCTGTACACAAGGTCTCAGTGCAAAATTGAAAATGCTGCTCTGTTTAGAGGTGTTGATTGACAGCAATATGGCATATAGTGTTTGTTCTCGTGCTTACGCCTTGTTGTTGTAGCCATAGTAAAGTTCTACTCTTTCTACAGGTGAAGACCTTTGGGCCACTGGCTTCTAACTCCGAGGACAAGCTCTCCATGTTCATGGAGTTAGTGGATGGGGTCTTCCTTCATAAGATCATGACCCACATGTGAGTGGCCCCAACAGCAGTTCATACAAATCTTTGTGTGTATGTGTGTAGTTTAATCGTGCAGCTGTCGTGTGGCTTGTATTTCTGTAACCACATCCTATCTCTCTCTGCTTGATATCAGACTGGGTACTGACACCATTTCTGCCTTTATGCTTCATCACGCTCAATCAACGTATAAGTATTGTATATCTACAGTGTTTAGTTACCTGGAGCTGCTAATAAGTGGTTAAGGGATATATTAGGGATGTATGATGAGGGAGATAGTTAAGGACATGTTGGATCATTGATAGTGTATTGAGCTTTCATTTGGCGCCTTTTTAAAAAAAAAAAAAAAAAAAAAAAAAAAAAATTGTAACTCAAAATGACTCATAAGAAGTTTCACTTTGCTCTGCTGTAAGAGCTGAGGATTGTAGGTGACTTCCCTGCTTCCTGTTCTGAAAACGTTACGTTTCTGATGATAAATGACACTCCTGCTGTGGAAGAGGCTTTGCTAGGGAACAGGACATATAATGCTATATTGCAGTGGTGTTGGAAATCTAAAACTGCACCTCACTCTCTGTGTGTTTTTGGTATAATGACGAAGTGGCGCAATTCTAATGTAGGAAGGTGAGGAAGTTTTGGTAAATTGAAGCATTCTGACCTCCTAAATTGATTACGGTTCAAAGTACACATAATATTAGCATCAAAGCCTTTATAGTCTCTCAAAACAATTTTCCAAAGTAAGTTTTTTAAGAATGTGTTTTCAGTCACATTCAGTCAGGTATGCTTTCTGCTGGTTGTGAGTTTGCTGCTGTCCCTACTGCTTTGCCATGCACTCACTCAGTGTTTGTGTCTTTGTGCTTTTCCCAGCTGTGCTAACCGAAGTGTCCCAGCGTGACCCTGTAACCCCTCCCCCACCCCCCAAACATCCATTAACCCCATTTCCATCAAGCTGCCCAGTCCTCTCTGTTATTAATGAATATGACTACTGCTCCTCAGACAAAGAAAATATTTTGCTCATAATGGGGGGTTTGTTGGGACTGGGGAAATTCAGATAAGGACATGACATGTGCTTGTATTATGCATGAGCTCCCCTCTGAGAGTCTGACTGTCCCATTCAAGATGGCCTGTGTTGTATAAACTGTATGCATGTCTTACTACTTGCTGTGTTACTGTGAGATGCACTCTATAGAATATCACATGCATTAAAAAGCTTTGTGTTTCTGGAAAGCAACCTTAATGAAAATTCAGTTTTATTTTGTCTGGAAAAAAACGTTTGCCTTGCACCTCCACAGTCAGGGGTTCTATTCCTGTCTCCACTCTGTGTGTGCAAAGTTTGCATGGTCTCCCCATGTTTTGGCGGTTCCCTCCAAGTACTCTGGTTTCTTTCCCCAGTCCAAAGACATGCGCTGTAGGCTGATGGCCATCTTTGTCCATAGTGTGTGAAATGGGTGCGTGTGATTGTGCCCTGTGATGGGTTGGCACCCTGTCCAGGCTTTTCTCTCAGTGTAGCATCATTGTTTGCGAAGAGGTTTCGTCCTTGATCTCAGTGTTTGTATTTGCATATTAGTTTGTATTTACATCTTTCTTTCTCTCTCAAAAGAACTTTGTGTCGGTATGTCTTGATGTGTTTATAACATGCTTCCTTACCAGTATGCATAAAGATCTACGCCGTATAGAGGGCAATGTTATTCACACTAACACGAACATGTCCTGTCTGCAGTTGCCCTTTCTGTGTACTCTATCCTTTCTCTAGATTTTTCACCAAACAAGCTCTTGTTATTCTTCTGTCATTTCCTTTAATTATGGCTCCAAAGGTATTCACACAGCAGTTGTCTTGACCTAAACACTGCAAAGCATTTAAAGGGACAGCAGGGTTGAAAAACGGTCATTGCTTTTAACTAGGGTTTATTTATTTATTTATTTATTTTTTATTAAAGCAAGTAGGACTGGTGAGCCAGACTGGCAGAATTTGCATGCCGTTCTCACAAAGCGAATGTAAATGAGGCTGGGACAAATAAGGTTTGTGTGGGAGCTCCGCTTGTGTGTGCCAGAGCCAGTCTGCTGGTCAGGCTGCTCCGATAACTAGAACTCTGCTCACTCTAAGGCACACATCAAAATACAAATTTTATATGGGTGTAACAATAAACAAAATTCTAACTTGAAACCATATGGTAGTGTCTCAATGCGATGCATTTTCGATACCGCAAAAATAGGCATTGCCTGAATATGTGCATTAGGTTTCCGTCTTCAGTCGATTAAAACATTCAACACTGCAAAAAGTACAACAGCTGAAACTTAATAACGACTGTGTGAGATCCATTCAAACTCTTTGCAGCATATGGCGAAACAAAACAAAAGCTGTTAGTTAAGCATTAGCTCTTTGGTTAAGCGTGTGTGTGCTAGTGTGGCGGGTTGCCAGGTCTCTGCACAATTTTCTCTCCAACTGCAACGTGAAAACTGCACAGAAATACCTGAAACTAGCCCAAGAATTCAGCAATTGGAAAAGCCCCCTTACGAACCCCCACCTGCCACCTTCCACCCAATTTATTTTGCGTTAGTAACAAGTATCAAGTTCACTATGGTGTGCACGTTTTTAATTTTTTGGCTTTTTGTAGGATGTCACTCTCGGGGGGGGTATGTCTGAAGCATGGGGTGCTTTATTTCACATTCACGGCTAGCTAGTGAAAGTCATGCGGCTCTGGGTTTTTTGTTTGTTTGTTTGTTTGTGTGTGATTATAATATGTTTACTTGTATTACTTTTTTCAACAAAGCTTGAGGTTAAAAATTAAGCAGTGTGTGTTGGGATTGGTTGTATGGTAATGTATTTGCATCCTTGCTTATGTTCTTTAGCATGTTTTATTTGAAAAATTGTTTCCTGTGAACTAATTTTTCCTGTGAACCCCCCCCCCCCCATCCTACAGAGACCCAAATCCTACGAACCACCGGGTGAACAAACAAGTGAACAGTGATGTCAACCTCAGAATCCAGAACCTCAGCATTGTTATCAGACAGATCAGAAACTACTACCAGGTAAGAGCACAGTGGTTTGATGTTCTTGTGCATCAGCATAGGACTTCCTGCTTACTATGAATAGTCTGCTAAAAGTGTACCTCGGATTTTTAGACATGGTTCGAGATGGCAGCTGGTGTGCAGACTTATGGCAATTTCACTTTCAACGAGATACTGGTAGATTTAAAAAAAAAAGAAGTTAGTCATCCTGTTATTGTTCAACATACTAGAAAAAGTACAGCATTACTAGACTTGTTTAGTGGCTATAATTGTTTATTGGCTTTATTTAAAGTTCAAGTGAATTATTTTAGACGGCTAGAAGGTAGAGGGCAAATAGGGTGGTCTCTGAGTTTTTGAAAGTTTTACTAGGCTTGTAATGATCTTAATGATAGGAATTAAAATAAGGGGAAAGGGAGGGTGTTCAGAAGAACAACTATCCTGAGCACAAATCCTCCAGTTTCATCCTGCATCCTGATGTGTGGTTTAACAGAACACTTTTGTAGGAAGTGGCTATAATTTTGTGGTTATGTGGGTGGATTTTGTGTCCCAGCAGTGTTTTGGTTGATTCTGGGGAGTGCTTCAAATTTTAAAGGGGTGTTTCCTAAACCTGAAGCCTTATTTCATGACCGACTCATCCCTACGGCATTCGCTTCTCTACAGAGTACCTATACAACTGCTAGAGAAAGGTTAATACAAAACCCTGATGCATGCATCAAATACAAAACCATGATGCATGCTTAAAATGTACCACTATATAAATACATAAAAATGCTGGTTACCAGACCCTTCAGGATTTCGCAATTTTTGCGATCGCAGAAATTAGTGCAAAATCCAGCAAACTCCGCAGTATTCAGAGGAGCTTGCAGTTTTTCAGAATTACAGCAGATTTTCTACAGATTTGGGCAAAGGCACGTCACGTCATGTCATCACAACATGCATTCGGCCAAAGTCCGCTTCGATTCACGATTCACAAAAAAAACTCTGCAAATTCCATCGCAGAAAAGTTGCAGCAAAATCAAGCATTTTTGGCTACAACAATCCCATAAAACTCCACAAATCCTGTACGGACTGGTTTACTCTCTCTGTCTCAGCCTTACTACTTTCTTAGGTTTCAGTGCGGGTGTCTCTCATTTTTCTTTGCGATTTAAATTCAGGAGTGTGCTGACTGTGTTGTTAAAGAGAGTCGGTAACACACAATTCACTCCTTCTAAAATGGGCCTCCTCAGAAGCGTATGTAAATTTAGACATCTGTTCTAGACCTTTAATCAGGGATTTTGAAGCCCATTCGAACCTCACCCAAAGCACAGGTTTTTAAAACTCGACTCCAGTCTGATTGCTGTAATAAGTCCTTTCTAACAGGATTTTAGCGTGATAAGACCTGACCTATTTACAGTAGCAATGAGGATCTCTTTGTGATGGAAAATGCAAAGCGCTTCTGTAAGTCACCCTGGATAAGCACATCTGCCAAATGCTGTAGAGGTAAAAGCAAAAACTTGGTCAATGCTAATCAGAAACAAAATAACACCTGATATCGTTAGAGAAGTCATTTGCTAATTAATATTTTATAGTATTAAAATCCACCTAAAAGGGTGTCCTAATAACACCAATTTGCGAATGTCTAAGTTTCCTTTCTGTTGTGTTAAATTACAGTGATCTAAATCAAGTTTCTGCTTTACTTCACGTTCACACTTTTACACACTTTCTAATCTAGACTATGGTGTTGTCCATGTGAGTGACTCGCGTGAGGTAAAGTAAGGAGGAAAATGCAGGCTGATACTGACTGCCAGTTCTAGTGTGATCACTTTTCATTTTGTAGGCCTGCTGTGTGGGCATTCTTAATAAGTAACAGAGCTGTGTGTGTGCGCATGTGCGTGCACGCGTGGGTGTGGGTGCTAATTTAGATGCACTTTTAACTTGTGGTAAATACACCCTACAGCATGCACTTAAACCTGTCCTAACGCAGCACTTCTGTGTGTAGCCAGTATGACTAAAGGCTAATTCACACTACACCGCGTCAGCAGGTTGCTGTGCTGTTCAGACTTCACGACTTGCTGTCTTGTAATCAGGGGTCATGGTCATTGTGTTCACACTATGTGATTGCTCGGCGACAGGGGGTCACACACTACATGATCTGACAACGACTCTGTCACCCGACGACTCTTATCTGCTGTCCAAACTACGTTTTTTCACGAAAACACATGTGAGAAGTTGCACGGATAGTTTAAACAGGAGTTGTTTATTTGAAGATGGACGTAGGAGAGAAACATGCTGTGCGAGCTGTTTGCGTAAGGATCTGTGCTGAAGAAACCCCAAAAAGGAAAAGACAAGCTCCGTGACTTGTCTACACTTTTCATGTTATCATCATCTTTTTTTTGTTGCGTCTTCGTTGTCGTCTTCTTTTGAATGTTAAAAAGTTGTACAGCTTCTCGCCTTTATGCTTCTGCCAAAGGTTTCTCGGGGTTCCCTTCCTCATGGTGACCTCACCCCATCGCTTGCTCTCTCATTGGCTGTAGCTCGTCGCCGCAATCACTGCCAGTGATGACGCTTTTCACACCACAGGATGTTGAGTCGCCTGACAGATCCAGATATTTAGCATGCCAAATACCTGTCTGGTGTCAGTGATGCCTCTGCAGTGCGTCGTCGAGTAGTTCACACATAACGATCAACTGCTGATCGGTGAGCGCCGATCAAAGGGTTTATCGGCGAGCTCGTCAACTTGAAATTCAGGCTTAAAATTGTGTCATGTGAACTAGGCTTAAGGCAATCAGTGTGGATATGTGCAAAAATGACCACCGTAACTTTTTCACTGAATGTGAAATAGATAGGCACCTTGTTTTGTGAAACCTCATCACCAGACTGCAGTCTCATAATGGCAGTCTAAACAGCAGTCTACAGAGCATGAAACATGTCCACTGTGGTTCTTAAGATGTTGGTGAGGAGGGGCTTCAAAGCAGCAACATCTACAGGTCAGCACTTTCCTGATCAGGAACAGATGTGTTGTTTTAGCTTACGTTAATCGCACCCCCACGCCGACCGTCACTCCCAGGACAGCGAATGGTTGGTGTAGTTTGAAAAATAGCTCCTAGGTCCCCTGACTTGTTATTTTAAGGAAATCTAGTAAGTTGTCAACGGAAATGCTTACCACTTGTACTACATTAGCTCTCACTTTAGATTAGAGTCAGTTTCTCTCTGCCGTTCAGTCTGATCCCATTCTACCCCTCCACCCTCAGCCTCCAATGAGGTGTGTAGTCTCAGGCTTTTTTCAGCTTTATTTAAAGACTCATTAAATGTTATGTTTTCAAATGTAAAAATCCCTGATGCTTGGTGACTAATTAAATTACAAGTTCTTAATTAAATTCATAAAACAGACTGTGCAGTAACGTGATGTCCGATTGTACGATGTGGTTAAAGAAAATTACTACGTTCTGCTTAGGTCATCGATCAGTGTGTTCTGGGCTTATGCAGAAAACGAGGTTGCATAAACGCAAACAAACCATTGGTGTCATAGTAGCAGTGCTATACTTGGAGAAAACATGTTTTAAAATGCACAGAAGTGTTTGGAGCAGTTTCTGGAAATGGAATGGAAAGCTCGTTCTTTAAAGTGAGTTAATAAGGATATTGTTTATGTCAGTATTTCAAAAGACTGCTTGCTATTAGTAGCTGTTTTAATGTGTTTTGCATCATACTATTCCTTCCTGTCATTGGTGGCTTTTAGATGAGCAGCAGTTGTATGGAGTTTTTAATAAAAATTTCTGATACTGTCAATGTTGTCTCAGGCTGTCTTTGGTTGCAATATCACACACACACACACACACACACACACACAAAATCATTATTTATTTATTTTTTTGGTTAGCAGCAGCAAAACATACAGTGTAAACTTGGCTTAAAGCTGTATAATTTATTATTTATTTAATTGTTGCTATTGTATTGGATTTTGTAATGGCAGTATTCCAGCAGTCTGTAGTAATTATGTGCACTACCTACCTAAATAAATAAATACTGTTCTGTGAATATTCTCAGAGGTTCTAGACACAGTTGAATGTCTTGCAGTATCCTAAATTAAATAAAGAGGGATCCTAAATTTTTATTTATTTTTATTTAGTACTGTCCTGAATAATCTATTTCTCACAACAGATGTTTACATCTAGTCCACAAGACACAATAATAACTGAATTTACACAAATGGACCAGTTCAAAAGTTTACATACGCTTGATTCTTAATACTGTGTGTCGTTACCTGGATGATCAACGACTGTTTTTATGTTTTGTGATAGTTGTTCATGAGTCCCTTGTTTGTTCTGAGCAGTTAAACTGCCCACTGTTCTTCAGAAAAATCCTCCAGGTCCTGCACATTCTTTACTTTTCCAGCATCTTCTGCATATTTGACCCATTTCCAACAGTGGCTATATGATGTTGAGATCCATCTTTTCACATTGAGGACAACTGAGGGACTCACAACTATTACAAAAGGTGCAAACATTCACTGATGTAAACTTTTGAACAGGATGATTGGTGTAAATTCAGTTATTATTGTGTCTTGTGGACTATATGTAATCTGTTGCGAGAAATAGATTATACAGGAATAGAGCTGCAACAACTAATCGATAATAATCGATTATGAAAATCGTTGTCAACGAATCTCATTATCGATTAGTTGGTCTGTGCGCGGCACTGGCAGATTTACTCATTACGTTACTTCTCTTCCGAAAACACTCTTCGGAGACTAAATATTAAAGTTGTGTCCCAAATGAAGTACTGTACACTTACACTGTGCACGGAGTACTCTACCGTCTAGTGTGTGGATTTTAGAAAGATAATATCATCTCAAATGGAACACTAGTGGGTTTTTACTAACCAGAACTATAAGCCACTTTCTAGTCGACGGTGCTTGACGTCACACGCACGTATTGCAACACCGCTAGCTTTAGCCTCAGAGTCACCGACAATGACTTTCTTCAGTTTACTGTTTGTCAGCGTAACCTTTTTTTTCCCAACATGACCTCAGTCCTCATCAGACGGAGGCAAAATAGTCACGTGACTGAGGAAGAACGTGTGCGACCTCGAAGTCCTATGAGGCAGGGAAGCATTTTATATTCAACACTGCAAAGAAGATTTATAAACTTTATAAAGCGGAGTTTGTGGAGCACAGAAGCATGACAGTGATGCGGTCGTGAGTTGCTTAAAAGGTTTAATTTAATTTCAGTTTATTGTCATTATATGCTGTATTTGTGCGCTTGCAGGTGTAACTTCTGTAGTTTATTATAACGGTAGTGAAGTGTTAGTAACGAGGCCACTTTGCCGACGCGGTGATTCAGAGTGTAGCGCGAGTAAGATCTGTAATGTCTAATTAAAACATTATGATTGAAAATAAAATATGTCTAAAGGCAGTGAGCAACAGAAACCACAAGGTGCAGTGAAAAGTGGTTTTATTATTAATTTAGGACTGGAGTTTAATTCAGTGCTTTTTGTCCATCCATAAAAAATAATGCTATCTTTCTATCTTATTTAGTTAGCTTATATTTATATTATATAAGTACTTATGCATTAATTTTTTATGGATTCACAGAAAGTACCGAATTAAACTACAGTCCTAAATTAATAATATATATTCTTGTGTGTGTTTTGGGTTTTTTCTGTTTTGGACAAACAGTTGTGTAAAGTTTTAGTCTGTAAATTTATATTTGTGACACTCAGGATTTTATTTTAAATAAACAAAAAAAAGGCACTGAAAGTTTGCCCCGCCCGGTCAGTCTTTTTTTGTGATGCATCATTAGTTTACCAGTTTGTGTTCATATATCCTATGGCGTTCATTGGGTAGAAACGGTATGCATATTTTTTTGCTACAGGCTTTCTGAGAGAAGTTACATTTTCACATTCGGTTACATTATGTTATAAAAAAATCTGTAATAAGACATCCTGACATTAATTGTAATGGCTTCCGCTCTTCCACTTCTAAAAGTTAGCTATGAATGAAAGAATGAAATGTCCCCTACCTATCATTTTTATTTTTAAAGTAAATGAAATGTATGTAAATAATACATATTTGTATCATTAAAAATAGTGTATTGTTCATTCCTAGCATACATTGTAATGGCTATGTGACCCACACCAACCCATGCTACAGAATATAAATACATCACAAATAGCTAGGATTGTACACATTTATTCATTTAGCAGTATAATCCATGTTGGTACTGTCTAAAAGAGCAGTTCATTTTCTGTGAGATGAGTTTTTGAGCTTGAATTGATGTCGCTGTATTAGTGTTATTGTAGGTTAACTCACCAGCATCCAGTGAAGTATGTGTCGCACCTTTAATTATGCTTACAGTTTACTCGTTCATTACTACGATAAACCCACGAGGCTGGGGACATGAGGAGCGAGTGAACACTACTCTTTTGTCTGCACACTATCATCCTAATTTACTTTATGGACTGAAAACACAATTAAATGATCTCTTTGATTTGTAACTCATACTGATCTCAGCTATTCAGCTCAGTGATGTGGTTTGAGATGACTGAGCATCAGCACCTAAGTGTATGTGTTAGTCACACAGGAAGTGTAACTGATAAATTACAAATAACTTGAGCAGAAAAATGTTGACACTGATATGAAGAGCACCATTTCTTTCTTTCTTTTTTTTTTTTTTTTGCTAAAAGTGCTGTCATGCCAGAACTTTGTAAAATTCCAATATTTGCAATCAAAGTAATTTTGGGGGGGAGGAGGAAAAAAAACAGCCCAACTATTTTTGTCTGTCTTGTTTAAAAACTACGCTCGTGCAAAACTTCCATCCAGCGCACTAAAGTGTTCTTCACTTTGTCCCTCTGTTTGTGCTGTCATCTCTTTACAGATTCCCTCAAAAAGACAAGCCCAGCTGCAGTATGAGAGCTCATTTGTATAAATATATTTCATGTAATTCCTTACCTTGGCCATTACCAGGGGTTCAAGAAAGCAAAGTTAGTCCTGCATTTGTACATAATACATACCTTGTACATAACACAGCTTGTACTTAATTAGTCAAAACTATTTCATTAGTCATAACGTAAGCTAGATAATGTAAAAAAAAATTGTCTGGGTAGTTGTTTTACTGCAGCTTTAAAGATCTGGTTGTGAAAAATCTGTTACAATTTATGGATAAATAAGTTATGCAAGTGTTTTTTGTTTGGACAGTTCATGACCAGTAAACTTTGGTTCTTTGTGATGTCTAACAGTGTATTTCTGTGAAAGTAGAAGGTTCTTGCCATGTTTAATGATGAAAAGATTTCTCTAAAAAAAAATCCTGCCTCACAAGGCTAACAGTAATCAACTGAAAGGCAGACGCTGAAGTCAAGTAAAGCTCCAGTGATTTGAAAACAAAAGCATTAGATTCCACACACACACTCTCTCTAAAGCTCTGATCTGTACCTGACCTCCTGCAAGACATCCTGGCAAACCTGTTGTAGGTCTGAATTGGTGTGAAATTTCATTCCTGCATTTCCAGCTCCCATATTATACCTGTGTACTGGTCTGCACTACAGTCTCTTACTTTGCCCATTGTCCTGTTTTAATACTTACTGTACTGTCTTGTGGTGTTTGCACACGTTTTTATGTGCACTTTATGTAGAATGTGTAGGTCTTGTTTTAGTTCTGTGTCGTCACATGTGCTTGGTATGTTTTTTTATGTAGCAACATGGTCCTGGAGGTTTCATTTCACTGTGTAATCACATTCCGCTGTGAAATGACAATAAAAAGCCACTTGACTTGACCGTACCTGAAAGAAGTATGGCGAGAGATGCACCTCCAGATTTACTGTATGACTTAACACATAGCCTTTGTCATCATAATAGAAGCCTTTCCCCTTAACCTGCCTTTGACCCAGATATCATCTTCATCTTTAGTAGATTCTAATAATCAACGTCACAGACTGACTCCGCTGACCTGCATGAACACTGCACTAACTGATCATATCTGACATGACTGAATTCTTTCCTTCATCTGGGTGCCTTAGCCGGCTCGCTTGATACTATTGGCTTAGTGGCGTGTTTTGATCTCGCAGTACAAAAGCAGTTCGACTGTAGTGAGACTGCAGCACCTGCGTTCAGGTTGGAGATGCAAACACTGACTTGTGGGATTTACAGTAAAACACAAAACAGGCTATGCTAGGGAAATCACTGCGCAACAATAGTTTGATTTTTGTTGGAGAGAGGTTTTTCTTTTTGACCTAGTACACTGTAACTATGACACATTGACGATTCACACTGGCGTCGGTTTAGGATGCATCTACTATACTAAGCAGTATAGCTTTCTATTTAATGCTGTCAATGCAGTTTGAGAATGCAGCCCTGAATTGTTTTCCTCTCATTGGTACAACCGACATTACAAATTGTCCTTCTACAAGCAGCTCTCACTAGTGTTGTGTTTTTTTTTTTTTTTTTTTTTTGTTTGGTTTTTTTTTCCTCTCTACCCAAGATAATGAAGTTCCAAATTTTTATTTCTGTAGCTTTAAATAAACCACCATGTATTTGTTTAGGGCTTAGTCTGGCCTAGCATTGAGCAGGACAAATGAATCTTAAAAACTTCTGTCTGTATAACACCGTATTTTGATAACATTAAATTTTAAAAAATATGTTTTAAGACCTGTTTTCTAGGTTGGAGGCCCACTTACTACATTACTGTTTATACCCAGGGATCATCTCTTTGCTTTTGCCATTTAATTCTCCAACTTTAAAAATGAGATTAGCTCCCAAGTGACCCCATGCTCAACCACCAGAAAGCATGCCCTTGAGAGATGGAGTTGCAGGCAGTAAGGACAATTAGTCTCTGCGGGGGGAGGGGTGTCATGTTGGATTCTCCTTGCCTATTGTCTACAGAGAGAGTCTGCATGTGAGCCAGTGTGCACTGTAAACTGACTCCACTCAAGGCTGCTATACCAGACATGCAAGCTTGCTGGGGCTCTTGTTGAGCGTCTGAATGTAATGAACTGAATCAGGCCACAACTGAACCTAGCACCTTGCTAACTATTTCCTGTTCGATTGTTTATTGGTGTGTCAAAGTAAATTGACATACACTCCGCAGTTAAAAGAAGTTTTGGTGGTGGCCAACGTGTCTGGGAATGATAACATTTATTGGACAAACTGGAAAAAAAAATCCAGTCATCACATTTTGGTGTTTATATTGCACTGTAACGTTTTGTACTATGCATAGTATATGTGAATATGGGGGTGGGGCATGGTCAAGCTTCAGCTGTGGATGGAGAGGAGGCGGGTCGTATCGGCAGGTTACACATGATTCTGACCGGTGTTGGATTAGCCCGAGTTTACGTGTGTGTGTGTGTGTGTGTGTGTATCTGTCTGTGCTTTCAGTGCCCCCTGTAACAAGAGCGAGAGATGTCTGTGTGTGTTTGAATGAGTTGAATAATGCGAACAAATCAGCGTATATGTTACAGGAGAAGCATGTTTGCGTAGGCAGAGACCTTATGTAGTCAAAAAACAAAGTGCACTTTAAGTTTTTAGATGATTGCACTCGTTCAATCGAAAAAACGTGCCGCAGCTTTCCTTACGTAGCAGATGGTGAGGAGCTATATCAGGCTCGGATGCTGAATGGAAAAAAATATGATGTTTACATTGCCAGCAGCCATAGCCACAACCACAACTTAAGTTGATTTTAAATTGTGCAAGCAAAATTCTCCTGCGGAGACGATTATGCTGCCATCTGACTGTGACTGAGGTCTTGTTGGGCATAAGAGGAAACATTAACATAAATAGTAAAACGTACAAATTAATTTTGGTTATGTTTGGGTATTTCGCTGATGTTGGCGCCATCGCATTACATGCGTTTGACGTAATTTGCCCTTGACCGGGATACAGCATATACTTCCGTTTAGTACAATAACGAAAGTGTGTCATTTGAAACAGTGCTACTCTTCTAAAATTCATACACTAGACGGCAGAATGGTTAGTGCCTAGTATAAGTGTATATTGTATAGTATGTTATTTGGGACACACTATTTGTCTAACCTGTGTCTGCTTCATGTTAATATTTTTACCGGACATTGTGTCCGAGTTTTTAACTTTATCTGACATTTCGAATTTTTAACGGTCAAAGAACGGTATTTTCCCAGCTAACAGAAACTAATACACTCACTAAGCACTTTATTAGGAACACTACTAATATTGGGTTGGGTCTCCCTTTGCCTCAGTTCTTCATGACATGAATTTCATAAGCTGTTTGAAACATTCCTTTGAGATTCTGGTCCATGTTAACCATTCTTCCACGTCCCAAATGTGTTCTGTTGGATTCAGATCCGGTGACTGGGAAGGCCAATGAAGACCACTGAAGTCATGGTCATGTTCATGAAACCAGCTTGAGACAACGTTTGCTTTGTGACATGGTGCATTATCATGCTGGAAGTAGCCATTAGAAGATGGGTCAATTGTGGCCATAATGGGACGCACATGGTCAGCAACAATACTCCGACTGTGGTATTCAAGTGATGATTGAGTGGTATTAATGGGCCCAGAGTGTGCAGAGAAAACATTCTCCACACCATTACTCCACTTCCACCAGCCTGGACTGTTGACACAAGGCAGGTTGGGTCCATGGATTCATGCTGTTGGTGCCAAATTCTGACCCTGCCATCTGTGTGTCTCCACACAAATCAAGATTCATGAGACCAGGCTACATTTTTCCGGTCTTTAATTGCCCAGTTTTGGGGAGTCTGTGCCCACTGCAGTGTCAGTTTCTGCTCTTGGATGACAGAAGTGAAACCCGACGTGGTCTTCTGCTGTTGTAGCCCATCTGCCTCAAGGTTTGAGGCGTTCTGCATGAATTTCTGCTCACCACAATTGTACAGAGTGGATATCTGAGGTACTCTAGCCTTTCTGTCATCTCAAACCAGTCTGACCATTCTCCATTGACCTCTCTCAACATGGTGTTTTTGTCTGTAGACTCACAGGATGTTTTTTTTCTTCTTTTATCACACCATTCTGAGTTAAACTCTAGAGAATGTTATGTTTGAAAATCCCAGGACAGCAGTTATAGAAATCCTCAAGCCGTCCCGTCTGGCACCAATAATCATGCCACAGTTTTGCAATTTATCCCCATTCTGATAAAATGATAAAATCACTTTTTTTTTTTTTTTTTTTTTAAAAGGTTTTATATCAAATACAATACGGAAATGGAGAATATTTTGAGTTCATTTATGTGAAATAAAATCTGTCAATTTATGCTGGACGCTGCGAACATTTAGACAAGTACATATTAGCTTCAGCTAACTATGTTTATTGAGGATGCCACAGAAATATTTTGGCCAAAAATGGTCAAAAACTGCACTTTAAATTTTTCGGCTGAAAAGAGAAACGAGGACACAAATTTCGACCGAAAAAAGAGCATTCAACTACTGTAGTATTACCTAAACCTGAAATGGACGACTAAAATTGCAATTTTTAAAATGGTAAATCATGAGCAGGGGAAAAATGTATATCGCACAAGCCTAGTACAAATAACGTAATTGATTTCACACATCTTGCTTAGTATCCTAATTTAGTAGACAGGACAGAGCTGGTCTTTGATCAGTGTTTATTTTGGTGCATGGACCAGCACTTCTGACTTATTGTTTTGGTGGGACACCTGTGTTTGTGTGGTTTATATTGTAAAGCTGGCAGATGGGCCCATCAGTGTTTCATCTGCCATATGGAGCATCTGAGGGCTTTAGTGGGGTTTCACTCAGTTATTTGATAGACATTTTGTTTTTTTTTGTTTTTTTAGTGGGGCATGTACAGCAGATCCATCATGTTTGGAGCCCTGGCTAAAGATCAATCACTCTTTTTAAAAGAAACTTGATTAAAGTAACATGTTAAACCCTCAAGCTTGGAGCGGCTCAAAAGTGCCCAGGTGACTCAGCACCTCTGTCTGTTGTATGCTGATATGAGAAACCTCAGAGACATTGATGTGGGAGTGTGCACAGTCCATAGCAATCTGGCACTGAATCTGTTGAGCTTGTTTCTGAACCTCCATTATGGAGGTGGGTGGTTATAGACTACGTTTGCTTAATGGAGGGGTAGAGAGGTGGGAGAGAGTGTCAGCTCTCTGGGCAAGATGGTTGCCATGGACTCTGGAATGTGTCTCTCTTTCTTTCTCGCGCGCGCACTCGCTTTCTTTTTCACCCATCATCCTCTTTATCACTGGGCAGCGAAAGTTAGTGTACATCCGCCCACAGAACACACTCGCTCACAAAGTTTAAGGGTGTGTGGGATTTGTTTGGTCTGCCTGTACTTAATGTGTATGGCCTGTGTGTTTACTCCATGCTACTATAGTAGCCACAAAACTGCACCGGCACAAATCCAAATGGTGTCGGATAATCCTTTCTTCAGGAGTTTTGTTTTCATGGAAGTCCTTCATGACTGAATCACTTCTAGACCTGTCCATTTGTGCAGGAAGGGGCCCGCAGAAATTCGTACCATGTGAAAATGATGTTAACCTCAGCACGACCTTAACAACCAACCTGTTTTATGGCCTTTGCTATTTATGGTGCTTTTAAAAAGGGAGTGCCTGAAAGCAGTATTGTCTCCAAAGGAGCCCATGTGACAGGAAGTGATGGCCTGCTCCATGTTCAATGTCACCTGGACTCTTTGTGTGTTTGTTTGCTCACTTTGCTTTAACATGACGTTTATGTTCTTTATGGTGGCTAGTGGTGGTGAATTGCTTTACTTTGAATCATCCCCATGGCTCTTGTGTGGCATTTTTCAAAAAAGGCAATGAGTCAGTAGGATGGAACCTTTACAGTATCAACTACTTCAAAGTATGTAAAGAACAGAGCCCAAGCAACTGTTTTTGCATTTGTCCTGGTGACGTTTTTTGAATTGTCTTTTCCTATTCTGTGAGAACATTTTGTAGCATTTGAAAACATTTTCCCGTTAGCTGAAACCTTTTCAGTGGTCCTGAAATTGGCAGCAGGATTTGCTTTCTTATCTGGTGGTAGTGTGTAAAGGATTGTTACGCTAATGAGCTGTAATGACCTGCATGCTGCCAGCTAAGTGGATGTATAGAACAGTGTCTAAGAGAATGGGGCCACAATTATTGCTGAAACTGACACGCACAGGGACAGTGTTTCGGCAGTAATGACAAGAAGGTAATCTTTACGGTGTGAGACTGGTGGTGTGAATATTGATTGGACTGGAATGTTTCAATACCCAGTGAAACAGCCCCAGGCTCTGCTGTAATATGGGTCACAGTGGCATGAAAGCCCTAATTAGCCTGTGCTCCAGTGACCACGTTTTAGCGAGGACATTCGCTTTCACTTTACACCTTTTTTATTTTAGTTGGCCTTTTTACAGGCTTTGACTTCTTTGTTCTTTCCATATGTAGCCTTGAAGTGGCTAAATTACACTGTATGTAATAAGCCAGTGGTTTAAGGGAGTTAGAATTTTAAATTCCACATATGGCCATCTCCGATGGCACAGGAGCACACAGGCAACAGGTATTTAGCCAAAATTTACTATGAAATGTGCCCCAGTTCACTTCAAAGCATGAATAGTTCACGGTTGAAAAATGCCTGCAGAGGATTAAAAAGTCATACTCTGAATCGCTGTATACCAGAATACCATCAATACATTATCAGTAAATGCTGTATGCTGTCTTATGAGCACTCTGTGATGGATAACCAGCCATTATAGTTGGGCAGATGCCTAAACCCCCTGTTTTTACTGTTTAATTATATTTTAATTATACCTACACTATATGGCCAAATGTTTGTGGACACCTGACCATCACACCCATATGCAGGCCTTCCTCAAAATGTTGCTACAACGTTGAAAGCACAAGATTGTATAACTGTAGCATTACAATTTCCCTTCTGGAATTAAGGGTCCAAAACATGTTCCAGCATGACCGTGCACTGTGAGGTCCGTGACTTGGTTTGCCAAGGTTGGAGTGGAAGAACTTGAGTCCTGACCTCAAACTCACTGAACACATTAGGGATGTACTGGAATGCTGACTGCTGTCCAGGCCTCCTCATCCAAAGTCAGTGCCTGACCTCAGTAATGATCTTGTGGCTGAAAGAGCACAAATCCCCACAGCCACGCTCCAAAATTTAGTGGAAAGCCTTCCCAGAAGAGTGGAGGTTATTATAACAGTGAAGCTGGGATGAAATCTGGACTGAGATGTTCAAAAAAAACACACAAATGTGATGGGCAGGTGTTATTATGCAGCAGACATCACTACCAACAGACTTATCAAGATCAAGGTAGACAAAGCTTATATATTCCTCTGGAGAAAGCATGCCTTCCTTCTTAGAACTCAGGCCATCAATGTTTCTCATTCTTTATCTCGTATGTCTGTCTCTCTTCCCTTCAACTGCAATCACTCCAGCTTCCAGAAAGCCGGACTGTGAGGACCCCAGGAACTATGGACACAATTCTTTCACCTCATTTAGATCTGGGATCTGTGACTGGGTTTATGGAACCCCCCCCCCCCTTTTTCTTCCCAATTTGGTCAGTTATTTTGAGAAGTGAAGGTATACTAGCAGCTGTTTCGGCCTGTTGTGGATTTTTCTGGATGTTTGCAAGGGGCACATAATCTTGCTATAGGCTTTATGAGCAGTGTGTGAGAGACTTTAAAATTAGTACCTAGGCCTGCTACATCTTTTTGGACCAAAGTTGTCCTTTTAAAGCCCTATATGAGGTTTGCATCAGTGTTTTCATGCTTTATTGCCCAGACGTGGTGGCCTCTACAGTGTCTCACACTGTTCTTTCCTTGTGTCAGGGTGTCCGGGATAAGCAACAACACCGTTTGGCTTATGTTATTGTTTACCATATTAAAATTGTTTTGTATAACTGAGCTGAAAAAAAAAGTTGGCTGAAGGCACCATTATTTACACTTGTAAGACATACATGAGGGCGCTCCTTCAGTCGTTACAGCTAGATGCTTGTAACATTTCCTACATGGTAGAAAAGATGCAAAGATAAAGCTGCATTTTATTTTAGATTTGAAAATCATCATATCTGGCAGTGCGGGAAAGTTTTCTAGTGTGGGTTGGTTCCTTTTGCTGCTTTTATTATTTACTTTGAATGAACAAATTATGTTAATAAGCATACTGAACTTTGTGTTTTTACTTTCTTACCTGTTGAATTTTCATATTCACTTAGCTTGAGAAGGTGATAAACATTAACATAGAAGCTATAAATCACAACTAGAAATTGTGTATTCTTTAAGAGTTATAACATTAATCACCATGATGGTTTAGATCAAGATATCCAACAAAAAATTTTGAAGGTGCAGCTGCTGAACATTCCTTTCTTAATACCAAGGTTCAGAAAAGCAACTAACATGACCGAACAGAGACAACAGTTACCGCTTCATGTTCATCCATTTATGATTGGTCCTTTGCTAGAAATTGCAATTACATGAAATTGGTTTGTACGGTCTTTCGTAGTGATGTCTGTTGGTATATGAGACCTTTTAGCTGTACTCGTGTTCGACACATGAATCGAAGATGGCTTTGGTTGAATGTGCATTGCGATAATGTCACATGGCCCATTTAATTTTGGAGAATTGCAAGCTCCTTAGAATATCGTGGAGTTTGCTTGGTTTTGCATCAGTTTTGGCGATTGCAAAATCGTGAAATCATGGAGGGACTGATGGATAAGACACGATAATTTGATGATGTTTTCTTTTATTACGCATTATAATGCTTCACGTTACCAATTTCGACTAGTGTTATTTATTCTGAACAGATGAGACATTTTTGTTCTGAGTTTGAAATTGAGAATAAATGCTTTCTTCTTTCCAGGTATTTCTAACTGGAAATAAGTTATTTACATGCTTAACCAATCAGACCAGAGAGGTCAAATATGTGAAAATTCCTCTCTTTCTTGAGGATTTGTCTTCAGCTAAATAATTAACATAAATGCATGATTGGCTACAACAGAGGATCTGCTAACATAATGTTTTATGTTTTTTGAGGTATTTTGAATTATTGTTTGGTAGATTTGTTGATCCTGACTTTGTTTATTAAACTTTCTCATGATAAGACACCTTAAAAGTTTGTCTATAAGAAGTTCTTTCTTTTTTGAGTTCTCGGTAAGCATGTTATGAGTTATTGGTCACAGCTGGGGCAGAGCATGGTGAAAGTTAGCATGTGCTTGACACTTTGTTACCCCACTTTATTATCCCCTAAAATATGATTAATCACAATGTGACTTTACAGTTTAAACTCCTGGAATGGACTTTGTATTTATTTATTTTTTGCACAAATGCAAAAAATTTAGATTTATTAGCTAAATTGTTAGCATGCTACAGGAATGTAATTTATAAGGATATAAATGTATGACTGACCTTTTTAAAAATACAATCAAGGCTCAACACCCCCCCCCCCCCCGAATAGACGACTTTCAGACATCTTCCCAGCTGACCTCAAGGCGTGAATAATTGATTTTCAGCAGCGCGAGAGCTGCATTAGTTCGTTAAATAGTGCAGTTGAATGAACGAGTGTGAATTTGAATTGCAAATAGGATATAGTCAAATGTTCAGTGGAGTGGAATCTAATCTTTGTGCCTACTAACGCAAAGCTATTGTCCAAACGCGCATTAATGCCAAATGCATTAGATTTCTGCTTTTTTTTTTTTTTTTTTTTTTTTCTTCTTTTTTCTTTTCCCTCTTCTTCTCTATAAAAACAGCTAACCTGCTGCCTCTTTTTCCTCATCCACCACTGGTCACAACTTAAACTAAAACATACAATTTACAAAGTCTGCTTGACATAACCAAATGCCTCGAGGCAACATGTCTGATCAATCTGACCGTTCAGGTTGATATTTATTCTCAAGTTCTGTACTCGCACCAGACCAACCCAAACAGGCGAATGGCATAGCGCTGTGCTGACGCAGCTGAGGCAGAGGAAACTCTCACTAAAGTGGTGGGCGGTTGACGAAACTTTCTGTCAGCATCATGAAATGTACAGTGCACAAATAATCTCCTCATCACATTAGTGTACTTGCTATGTGATTGGGTGTATGGAATTGCATCTACCTCGATTCCCAAGAATTTCCTGAAAATAACAATGAGAAACTGTGGACAGTGCTGTTGGAAGCATGTGTAAGGTCATGGATTCTTGCTGCACAGGTAAAAAGGGGCAGCCAAACACGACATCCTACATGTCATGTCTCAGCACTACTGTTTCTAACTCCTGGCTTTCCTTAACAGCTGCTTTTAATAATGAGGCATACTGAGTAGACTCCAAGTTCCACTTACACCTCTCTCGCATTGGGAAATGAAGCTTTGCTTGTTAATTATTAAGGTGTGTGTATGTGTGTGCAAAGGTCTGTGTCCTGCTGACTGACTCATAGAACTGTCGAGTAAGGCTATTCTGTCGCTGTCAGTATGTTCTCAGATAAGGGGTGCCATCTGTCTCTCTGGTAATATTTAATTTACAGGCATTGAGAGGTACCAGAGACCTGAATCCAGCCCAGAGTTGCACTACAGAAGCAGTGAGACTGTTTAAGTAGCTTTGAATGTTGTACAAATCAGAAAGAATATACTTATGAAAGATGTATGCTGAGAGCTGTTCCTTTTGTTGTTTTTTCTTTTTCTGTTTTTTTTTTTTTTTTTTTTCCTCCCCCTTAGCTGAAAGTTGACACCATCTAAAACACAAGCTCTTTGTGGTGTAGCATATCACGTGCCAATCAGCCTGTGTAGGGTTTGGTATCACGTATATTAATGCTCTCAAGTAGCAGGAATGCGTGGTTATAGCACAAGCTCTTAATAATATGGCTGTCAAACTGTTTAATTAGGGGTTTGAGAATGCTCCCTGCGGCTCCTGCTCTAAAACATTGTGCGACACAAACCATAAGTCATGCTGTGCAGGTTAAGGTTTCCCTTGGTCCTACATCATCTGTAATGGAGAATTTTTATTTATTTATTCATTTTTTTATGTAACAAAACGATATGACTGTACACTTCTGTCTAGGAAGGTATTTGGAGCTATATTACGTAATATGCAAAATCTCCTATTTTACCCCCAAATATGGTATTGTCTACCAGGATCATTTAGACCCGGGTGAATATTTAAGAAATTCTAAAAAATTTTCCCCTCTCACTCAGACAACACAAGTTTACATGGATTTATATTGTCATAACAGCTTTTATACTTTACTGAGGTTGCTTTTGTCGATCTTTCTCGTCTGCGGTTAGTTCGGTTTTTATGCATTTGGAAAAGCTTGGCTTTATAAATAGAACATCACAAGCTAATTAACTACATACATGTAACATTGAATGATGCGTGGAAGACTATAGCATAGATTTCCAGTTGAACACACCGGGTTATATATATTGGGTTATATACAGATTAAAACAAACAAAGAAACTTGACCATTTTGAATGTGTTTTTACACAATTTCTCATAATAGTTGTGGCTTTTGAGCGTAAGTCTCAGTGATTTCTTTCTTTCTTTCTTTTTTGGGGGGTGGAAGTTTAGGTTTGTTTTTCTTTCTTTTCTTCGGGAGGTGTTCTGTAAGGCCATGTTCACATTACAAGCTTCTTCGCACGTGATTTTTTTTTCTCAGATTGGCTCGGTCTATATTTGCAGTTCATATTTGTAACCACAAGCGACTTGTGTCTGCCTTCGATTTTAATGCACCTGACATTCCTACAGGTTTTGCTTGAATTGATTCCCCAAATATCAAGTAAATAACTCATTTCGTTATCCTTCCACTAAATATCATCGCTAATGTTTCTTCCATTCTCCAATGTTTTTGCCATGGTGCCGACACGATATGATTGACAGTACGTGTTGAGGAAAAGCCACATAAATTCAGATCTGACGGTCATGCTTGTTGTACGGCCACTAATCAAATATTGTATGTAACCAATTTTAAGACCGCAACGAAAGTATCTCAGATCAGATTTGATAATATTGGATTTGTGTGTCCACACAGTGCTGAAAACATCAGATCTGTCACATTAAGGTAGAAAATTGGATTTATATCACTTCAACCTGGTAATGTTCACAGATGTCTAAACTAAAACGCTCTGCCTTCATGAGTTTCCACTTTGCTAATAGGCCAAACAAATAGCAAAGTTTGTTTCAAGTAATTACTGATTATAGCCCATTATTAATGTAGTAAAATAATTGTGGAGTAGTGTTTAGGGTCTGTTTCTCAATCAGTACGTTTACATGGACAACAATAATCCGATATTAACCCGATTAAGCTGATACTCTGATTAAGTAACTACCATGTAAACAGCGGTTATTGATTACTTTAATCCGACTAAAGTCATACTCGAAGTAAACACAAATCGAATTAAGACATGTGGAGTTCTCCTGTTTTACTCGCTTTATTGAGGTGTATTACAGATATGTAAACACCTTAATCACACCATTAACATCATGTGGGAGTTTTCACCGCCTTGTGCGACAGGACACGTACACACATAGCAGTGCTCAAACGTTTGACGGCAAATGAGAGCGCGGCTGCGTCCGAAACCGCGTACTTGCCTACTACGGTATATAGTAGGTGTAAAACGTATTTTTGCAACTATATAGTAGGTAATTATGCTGTTTGGGACGCAGCCCACGGCTTCAAGCAGTCGTCTATTTGCACGTACAGCATGACAAATAATTAACCGCACTTGAAGCTTTCGTAAAATGAATAATGAAACACCCAAAACTGTATACGGTACCATAACGAAGATGAACTGTATGTTGATGCGTGAAATTCTGGAGGGAACGTTGGAAGGCGTGGCGTGGGGACGTAATGACATGTGCCGTTAATCGATCTATGTTCTATAACCTGTAAAACAGGAAGGATTATTCTAAAAGCAACTCATGTAAACACCTTAATCAGAATATTGTCTTATTCAGAAAAAGGTCAATAATTAGATTACTGCTGTCCATCTAAACGGAGTCAATTTGAAGACATTCAAATGAATTTCAGGAATTGCTTGTCTAATCAAGTTCACATTTTGTGTACTGCACCTTTCTACTAAGCTGTAAGTGGTTTTCTTGGAGCAGTTTAAAATATAGCTGCTGTAAGGCATTCAGCTATAAGCAGGCAAATTAGAAGCTTAGTGTTTGCTTATTGTCCGAGATAATTGACACTCCTCACTATACTGTCTGCCCCCTTTATGTTGAAATGCAGGCTTTTAGCTAATTGCTTGCGCTCAGACTGCTTAATCAGCAAGATGTGTTTGGTGTGTCCGATAAAGCAATAGGTGTTCTATCTGACGTTTGAGTTTTGTAGTGCATGGCCATCTTAGACTAGGGGTCCTGAGTACAAATGAATTATGAAATTTAGGCCAGTGAACTCAAAAGAAACCAAACATTATCTAAACTTTAAGTCTGCTATTTATTAATTTTTGCATCTTTAGGCATCATCAATCCAAGAAATTGAAGGCTAACATGCAAGAGACATCTCTTTACAGGAATATGAGACGATCTCAAATGACTGGCCATGGCATTGAGTGTCTATACACACAAATTAGATCTGATTACAGCTATGCTTTTGTGGTTATTGTTTTATATAGGTTCAGTATTCTGCTGTTTGTCATCCCTGTAAAGAACCCATGGACTAATCTTATGCATGCACAATGTTAGATTACTGAAAACAGGAACTATTATATAGTGTCAGTAGTAATCTGAAATGGAGCGGAAATAAAGTTTATTACCAGTTCAAAAGGTGGATTAAAAAAAACCCGACTAAATCCAGTACTAGAGGCACTAAACAGATTACTGTTAAATCCATATAGGATTTTGCAGAGTGTATTTTGTGTACGAGTTGCTGCCAAAAATTCTTGATTTTTGCTGCTGCGTTTTTTGAAATTTGGGATGCAATATAGTTTTTGTGCTTCTTTTTATTTTTATTTAAAATTTAAATTTTTTCGGGGGGTGGAAAACTACGTAAATTGGTGAAATTGTAATTGCACAAAATTTATTTTTGTCTTTGGCGGTAATGTTTGTTGGTAAATGAAACTTTTAGCTGTACTCACGTTTGACGCACGTGAATTCAAAGAGGGCTTTGGCTGAATGCACATTGTGATGACGTCACATGTTCATTTCTGCGAATGCGACTTCGTGAAATCCTCGTGGACTGACTGTTTTCAGTACAGTAATCAAGCTGTGGCATTTGAATGTTTATAGTTAAGAAGAGTTGACGGTTTTGAAAAGTTTTACATGTGTGTGGTATATAAAAAGTAGGGAAAGTTTAATGGATTACCACAGTAATAAATGGGCGTAGTGACAAAGCCAGCTCTGGGCCTCAGCTCCAGCTCAGGAACTTGCGTTGTGATCAGAGAGAGTGCTCCTCCAATCAGCCCCCTGCACACAAAGCCCTCCTGAGGGAGTCGTTCATCTCGGGACCAGATTAAGCTGTCGGCTGGGGGTAGGCAAGGAGGCCAGAGATTTACAATGATGTCATAGGTTAGGAGGATGCACCAATACACTACAGAGTATCGTTATTGGCCCAATATTTTGCTTCCTATTCTTTATCACTATGGAGATGTGACGCTATCCAATCTGATCTGATGGAGTGATTTTATTTTTAGTTTATAGATGGTTTTACAGTTAGCATAATTATATTCATATATGAGTGGAATCGGTGCATGTAAACACTAGGGGTGTTACGGTTTGAAGTTGTCGTGGAATAATGAAGTAGTATAAAAATCAGTTTCGTGGTATTACAGTATTGATTGACTCTTTAAAAACAAAAGGAAAATTTAATTACAAACTCTATATGTAAGTCTCTTAGTACATGTACCATAATCAAAAGGATCAAATCCCCTAATTGTTGTTCTTTCTTAGAAAGGAAGAAGAACCACTGGAGTAAGGACCATGATAGGTAACCCCCCTCCCCTGCAAAAAAAAAAAAAAAAAAACAACGAAAGAGAACATGGTAATGGCTAGAAAAGCATTTTAATTGGTATTTTTGAAAACTTTGAAAACAGCAGTGAGGTAATCCTACAACGGGAATAACTGTGACACTGTAACAACCCTACTTTGACCACAGGAGCACACCATGAGGTCCTGCATGGTCCCAGGTGTTCTTTTAATTTAGCTGTCATTATGGGTTGGGGCTGTAAGTGTTTCCTATCTTTTGGCTTGTTTTAAGTGAAAGATTTTATATAACATTTTTATAACCTCATTGGCAAGGGTTTATAGCGATGGTGTGCTCTTTGGTTTTGTGCGGAAGTGTGTTTCTCATCCAGAAGCAATTTCAGAATGTTATAACCCTTAGAAGCAGTTTCCTTTGAACTCATTAAGAGATCAGAGGCACAGACTTGGCGTGATGTGTGACACAGCCGCACCACTTTAACCCCACTTTAACCCCTGTGGGGGATTGAATGCACCTTAACTGCAGGGTAAATTAAAGGCTCAGTACGAGTCATATGACCAAAGGGGAGCTAGTGAGATTGTAGATATAGCTATAATCCACTGCTGTGTTCAGGATGACCCACTGACCGATACCTTTTATACTGAATTAAATGTTGATCATGTGGAGAAAATACCATGTCGAATAAGACTTTTCAACATGTACGTTTCACTTTAGCTTGTCCTGTTTGGCATTCCACCACACTCCTGTTCTGTAAATGATCATATTTCCAGTGCTTAAAACCTGCATAACTGTCCCTAACTGTGAGTGTAGACTGAAATGTGGGGTTAGGTCATATGAACCGGTCAGGTCTTGTCTATTGTGTACCCTGAGTGTTGAGTTCAGTTGCTATGGAGGCCATTGTCCTTGAGGTTGGATCACATGGCATACACGTGTGCACGCAAACCTGCGAGAGCACTCTCGCTTACTTGAAGAATATAAGTCTCTTTCTATATGTTAGATTTTTGGTCATGATTACGATTGGGGTGGGGGGCATGATGGCTTACAGGCAATATTCAGGTCAGAGTTTCCGTTAGCCGGTAAATACCGGTTTTTGACCGTTAGAAATTCAAAATGTCTGATAAAATCAAAAAGCAGACAGCCTAGGTTAGACAAAGTACGTTCGCGGTTACACACCTAAGGTCTCTCTGTGCAAATATTTTTTTCACATGCTTCTCCTATAATGTATTGCCAACTCTGATTTGCTCACATTATTCAAATCATTCAGCCACATGCGCACACTTTGTGCTTGTCATCTGTCTGTCTCTCTTTTGCTCACTCGCCCGCTACGGGAGGCACTGAAAGCACGAACGCATGCAAGTAAACTCGAGCTAATTCAGAACTGGTCAGAATGACATGTTACCTCCTCTCCATCCACAGCTGAAGCTTGACCACACCTCTACCCCCACATTCACATATACTATGCATAGTACAAAACATTACAGTGCAATATAAACACCGAAATGAGATGACCGGATTTTTTTTCCAGTTTGTCCAGTGAATTTTACCATTCCGGGACACGTTGGCCGGCACCAAAATTTATTGGCGGAAGGTTTGGTATGCAGATGGTTAAAATTGGTATATCATAAATGCACATCTATGCGATAATTTGCATATTCATAACTATATGATCATGCATAATATACTTTTATACATTGTATGTGTAGGTTTGTCCCGATACCATAAACATCTTGTACTATACCAGCTGAAGTATCACGATACCACATAATAATGTGTTGATTCATCATTCAAATCTACAAAATGAAGCAAATTTATAGAAACACTTAGATATAAATGAAAACAGGAGAACCAGATTTTCCTATCAATACTTTCTTAATGGGAATGAATAACTGGCTATTGGAAAAACTCAAGAACAATCCTACAGTTGGCAAGCAACTTATTCAGTGTGCCACATATTTCATCTACTGTTCCCTTAAGCAGTAAAATCATGCGAATGGATATTGTCCTCAGAGTACCAAGAATGAACACAACAGTAGGAATAAATAACTGAATATGGAAATGAACTCGCTTCTAGCAAACACGGCTAATTTCAGGGTTCATACAGAACTTCATAATGAAATTCAAGGACTTTCAAGGAATTTTAAAGCACTTTTTATTTGTTTCAAGCACTATATAGGAGATGTCATTCAAACATTTCATTTATTTCTTCTTTTTAAATTCCAAAAATAAATAAATAACCAATAACAACCAATCTAATTTGATTATGAAATAGTGACTGAATCGCGGCACATTAAGAGACTACATGTTAACCAGAAGTCACTTCCAAGCCATTTCCAAGCTGCTTTTTAAGCACCACTTGATAGAAAATGGCTATTTTCAATGTTTTCCAGTACGTAAAATTAAAAGCCAAATTCAGGAACTTCAAGCACCTTGTACGAACCCTGATTTTATTATTTAGACACAGCGGTTAGCATAATGTTAGATCGCTTAACAGCAAACACTGCTAATTTTAGTATTTACACAGTGGTTATTGTAATGTTAGCTTGTTTGATGGCATACAGAAAATCTTTAAAGATTACAGTAAAGAATTTAAGTTTAATGAAGTGTCCCTAACCTTTGTGTATTCTGCAAAAGCAGTGAAATGTGTCGTGTTAGTGAAAATACAGTGGCATCAGCGGTATTTTGAACCTTTAGCATTGTGATACTACTGTAGTACCGGTATACCATGCAGCGCTAATGTGTACCATATGTATATAAACGCATACTTGCACACAATACATATACATGCATGTTATACAAATGTACACAGGGATTGAACATATAATGCAATGATTATTGCCTGACTTCTTGGCTTTAAAAAATATATAGAGCTTAGATTCTGTTATAAAAATCTCCCGTTCTTAAAGTTCTCAAAGCCGCTTTGCTTTGTTTAGTGCAGCTGTGGTTTATTCCGTTTGGACTATACTATGTGAACTAAACCATTTTATATAAAACCTTTTTCGAGTGAAAGTTCTGACATGATCCAGAATATTTTTTTTGTTCCAATCTTCAGATACATTCGTAAGGGCACATATTATTTCAGGTTTGTGTTGGGTAAGAACACAGCCCCGCCTATCCTGTCTCCATCACCCCAGGCTTGAACTGTTGAACAGTGTTAATTCCTAAGAGTTCCCTTCCCCAAAAACGCCCCATATGGTGTGTTAATGTCTACCATTTCCAACATGTTTTCCTGTTAGTCTGTGAAGCTTTGTGAGTTTTCCATTCCCACCTTAAAGTTCATCCTGATTTATGACCCCAGTCTGTGTTTTTCAGCAGCCTGGTTCAGCCATCTGCTCTGCTGGATGAGCTTTTATTACTGGGAGTGTCATGTCCCTGCCCTAAAATGACCTCCTCATTGAATGGTGATAAAACTGTAGTAGCATATTACTGTAGCTACTTGATCTCTCCTTTAGTTGTTTGGTGGGGTTGTGCATATTGAGACTCCTTTATGTGTTCTAGATTTTAGTTAATTTCTCTCTCTCTCTCTCTCTCTCTCTCTCTCTCTCTCCCCCTTTTTATCACGCAGGAAAATCTCCAGCAGCTTGTACTGATGACGTTACCCAACGTTCTGACCATCGCCAAGGACCCTTTGTCAGGTAGTGAAATCTGATCTACAGTATTAACAGCTTATCTTTGCTCTCTTGTTTGAAACAACATGACTGATATATTTGTGAGAGTGATTAATGGAACATATTCTAAACATGCAGTACATATGCAAGAATGACGTACCTTGAAATTCCTTGTACAAAAATCCAGTATTGGTTTAACAAAAAAAAAAAAAAGGTGAGAGCTAGTGAAATTCAAATGCTTAATTTCCCTTATCCAAGGTCAGTAGCCTTGTGCAATATCCTCACTCCTCCACACATCCCCTTACTGACCGTCCAGCCCTCACCTTCATATCCGTGGCAAAAAGTACATGTTTTAGGCCTGTAATGTCTGGAGGAAGAGGAAAAGACTAGAGGAAGCATGCCACTGCGACTTGGCTCAGGCTGAGTGCTGATTGCAGGTCCTGCTGCTGACAGACCACTTGCTCAAGCAGGGGACACAACCCAGACAGCGACAGCGACAGGGAGAGTCCAAGGAGTTTATTGGGCAGTTTGTGCGGGTTAGGGGTTCTAGCCCCAGCACTACCAAGCTACCACTTTTGGGCCCTTAAACCTCTCTGCCCCAGGGGCACTGTATCATGGCTGACCCTGTGCTCTGACCCCAACTTCCATGTTCTACCCCCAACATGCTGGGGTATGCGAGGAAAAGAATTTCACTGTGCTGTAATGTGTATCTGACCAATAACGACTCATTATCATCCGAGGACAGCCTTAACGGTTCTTGCAAATTCCTGTTCTGTTTACGATATTCATCAGTTTTCAGACATTTAAAAAAAAAAATATATATATATATATATATATATTATTTTTATATATATATATATTTATTTTTATATATATAAGCAGGTTAAGACATGGAAGGATTTGCAAGGAGGTCTGCAGGATAACATGGGGCAGTTTATCTCTTGGTTTGTGTTTACACACTCTTGTCTCTTTGGAGTTTCCTGATAAGCCGTGTTTTCGAAGGCTGATCTGATGCACACTAGTTTTGCATGTAGGTTCCTGCAGGCAATCAAAATATCCATCCCTTCCAGCAGTTTCCTTTGCAGTCAGCAATTGTTTAACTGGCACAGTCTAAACTGGATCATGTCTGAACCAGCTTGAAAAAGCAAATCGCTCATCTAGTCTGGTGGTCAAGTATTTTGCCTAATAACATACATTCTAGATGAAAATATGTTCCAGTAAGTAGCACAGAAGATGACTGTGTTTAGGGAAACTGTCAAGCTGGTACATAAGGGCTGTTACAGTAGGCAGTGTAGTGAAAGTGGTTTGGATTTGTTTCAAGGCGCTCCTCCTTTCCTCTCTGAGGATGGGGTACACTGTGGGGAAGGGCACAGGGACTCCATGACAACTCCTTCCAGTACTCTCCAGAGTGTTATTGCAGGATACTGGTTTTAGATACACGTGCATGCACACACTTGTTTGTTTTAGCAAGTATTGCTGTAATACTGGCTAAATCACACTATTTTCATGTATTTTTATTGAAATACATGGCAGAATTTTTTTTGGGGGGGGACAAGCTCCAGAGTGAACACATGCCTCCAGAAAGGCTTTCCCAGTGCCATGTGAGAGCTCAACCACTAATAATGGCTCAGAGCTGACTAATCGATATGGCACATAGCATGTAACTGCAGGATAACAGTTGCTTTTAGAACATAATAAAAATTCAAATGACTTAATATGGCAGTCTTTGGTGCAAGTTTAGCTGACTATTGCATATTTTTTGGCTGAGTGACGCTGATAAATATTACATTTCGTAGGCAAAAGCATGGAGGAGATGAAGAGGCTTTTGCTGCTGCTCCTGGGTTGTGCCGTTCAGGTAAGCTGAACCTTTGTTTTTAGCTTTCACACCTACAGTAAGTAGCAGTAAAATCACTGTCTGGACCTGCCTCGCCTCTTCTCTTCACTTCCAGGGAAAAGAAATGCACTGATTTTATCAGAGTGTTTCATAAATCCAGTTAATGCCTCTGTATTCCAGCTGTTGTTTTTCTAAAACCCTTTTTTGGTCACATGCATGCAGTGTCTGCCTACAACTTCCTGCTTACTGTAGTTCTGTCTTTTTATATCTTCCAAACACACACTGTTGTTCCTCCACTCCTCCTTTCTTGCTCCTGTTCTGATTCCACAGGTTTTTCCTGTTTGCTGGAGCGAGGGTCAACAGCATGCACGTGTGTAGTGTATCATACTTCAGATCTCATTTCATAATTTACCTTTATCCTGTGTTCTGCCTGTGCATTTAATACCAAAGCGGTGTCTGTCCTGTGCTTTATCCCACTCACATACTTCACTGTCATAGTATAATGCTGAACAAAAAGAAGGAAAGTAAAAGTAATTTGTTGTTGATCATAATCATCAAATCCCTGTTGGGAAGGTGTGTGTGTGTGTGTGTGTGTGTGTGTGTGTGTGTGTGTGTGTGTGAAATTCTTACCATACATGTCTCTGCAGTGCTCAACTCTTTGTCTGTCTCTCTCTCTTTCTAAAGTGTGAACGTAAAGAGGAAATCATTGAGAAGATTAAGCTGCTAGACATCGAAACCCAGACAGCCATTGTTTCTCATATCCAGGAAGTGAGTAAAAATTATTAGTCCTCCAATTTTTCACTAAAAGTGGCACATACTATGGGGCTGCGTTGTGTCTGTCTGTGAGAGTATAATCATCTCTCCATGTAGGTGACCCACAACCAGGAGAATGTTCTGGACATGCAGTGGCTGGAGGTGGGGGAGCTGCCACCCGAGGACCTGGACCCACTGTCTCGTATCATGGCCTTTCACCTACGCAAGCTCATTGATGAGCGTGACGAGTGCTCAGAGGCAAGTACACTTCCCTTCTCAAACTGAGCACTGTATTGTATTGCTTTATATAGGGGGTATGTGGAGTGCAGGTAAAAGAGCTTGAATCTGAGATCTCTGGTTTGTCTGGTTTTTTTGTTTGTTTGTTTTTTTTTAGCTGATTTTGGAGCTGAGTCAAGAGAGAGATTACTTGCAGTTGCAGCAACTCCCTAACTCTGTAGGCTACTCCAGTGCTGACCAGTCAACTCAGCCTTCTATACTAACCAAAGAAGAACGCCAGCACCTATCAGTGGAGCTTGCTGATACGAAGGCCAAACTGCGCCGTTCCCGCCAAGAACTGTACGTAATGATAAATTTCAGTCTTCCTGTTTTCCAATGGCCTAAAGTTCCTAGTTCTTACATGTCTCTTAAGCCTAGTACTGAAGACTTTACAATGTATGAAATGTATAATTAGGATCGTGTCTTGAATGCCAACCTACACGATCTCTTCAGACAGAGAATGTCCACAGTGGTGCCAACATCTATGGTTTAGACCAGTGGTTCTCAACACGGGGGCGCAGGGAGATCGGAAGGGGGCACAAATTGTTTTCAAGAAAAACAAAACACAGACAGTGCATCATTTGGGTACTCTGTGTATTTTATTGCTTTTCAAATACAATGTGCATAAAAATGGAAAAACTCTGCGTTCCCTCTCCTTCTGCATTTTCTTTTTGCTGGGGAGAGGCGGAGCTTAGCCGGCCTTTTATCTAGCAGTCAGTGCAGACCAGTGTTGCCAACTAATGATGGTCCGCTCTAATGATGGGATGTTCGGATCATTTTACTGACTCGGATCTTTCAATCTCGTTCAGCAAAATGACCAAATCTTTTTTCGAGTCATTTTTGTTCATTTTAGCAGAATATAATACAAATTTTACATGTTAAATTCCCCAACACATCTAGTACTTAAACTATAAAATAAACTATAGGTTAATGCAACCAAGGCCGAATTATGAGAAACCAAAATTATTAATTAATTGCTAAACTGGGTCTTCAGGCTATGCAGTCTGTTAGTTCACCTCGCCTCCGGATCAGGGCCGGAGCAGCACATCCCGTTGATCGCACGGCAGGTGACATGGACGTGAATGTAAAAAGAAGCAAGCGCAGGTGTTCCACTGATTGACTTAACATTGTCATGGCTAACGAGACGCGCCCTCCGTCCCAATTTACCATTCCTTATGCTAATGTTTTTAGAATGCAAGACGAATTTAATGCAACATGTTTTACATGTAAAATATTACACGTTATTACAACCTAGTTCTCTTATTCAAAGTAGTTATGGTATTCAGAAACATTTTTGATCATTATGTTCCATACCTGTCCGTTATATAGTTTTATAAAAGTCATAAAACTTTATTTTAAAAATCATGTTATGAAAAGTAATTGAAAAAATACAAAAGCAAAAAAAATCTATCCTGTCTGTCTGTTTATCTATATAAAACAGATTATGGATTGTTATATATAGATAGATAATCATTATAGCCTACCTGGTCTCTCTTAATATAGCGTGGGTGGGGGGGTGCTTTAGTTACAAAAGTTTGAGAACTTCTGGTTTAGTGTTTACGATATATAAAACCCCTTGCAACAGCAGATGAAAATCAGTTGCCCTGTTACTGTAGGTCTGAAGGATTTTGATTCCAAGCAAGTATTGACTAGAAAGTGACAGAGAAGATAAGCAGTCATAAAAGATTATCGGAAGTAAGTAGCCATAATGATAATGTCGGAATCAAGGCCCCAGATGTCAAAATTTTTGTTGCTGTAAGCTGTATTCTATTTGAATAAATGTTAATGTTGCAAGACTCTTCTATGACTCATTTTGGGTGTGCTGCTTAGAGGTGCAGTAGTTAATATTCACGTTGATGTACTATATAAGTATATAGTTCGGGTAGGTTCCATTGCAGACCAAGAAAAGGAAAAACCCTTTGGCAATAATGCAGCCACCTGAAAACTGCTTTTCTAGTTTCTCTCAGAAACCAGCAGCCAGACCAAATGCGAATAAAAATTGCCCAGTAGAAAAACCAATTCACTGAAGGGGAAAAGGCGCGGGATATGAGAGGTGCTTATTTGATTCGGGTGAAACTTGCCCTGTGAATGCAGGCTTGGATTTGTCAGCCAATAGCAAAAAAAAGTTGGCACCTGTATGGTTGGTTTAAAATAAATAAAATACTCGACACCATCGGTATCAGCAGAGAAGCCTCCACCACAAGTGTAGTCCTTTTTGTTACTATTTTGTATTCCACAAATATCCTTCCATATACTTTTTTAAATTAAACTGCCAGACTTATCACAGAGCCTGTTACACCCATCTTAATCAACTTGGTACCCTGTTAAGTATAGAATTGATTTTTAAGATGTTCTTGTTTACAAAGCCCTCAATAGCTTGGCCTCTCAGTATCTGACCCATTTACTCCCTCTAGAATGCTGCGATCTTGTGACCTTGGTTTTACTGACGGTACCTAGATCTAGACTTGTGCACGGTCACCTCGTTTTTTTCGTGATTACCGATCTGAAACTTTGGAATAGTCTTCCTTTCTATGTCAGACTTGCCCCCTTCTATCTCTGCTTTTAAATCTGCTCTAAAGACATACTTGTTTTCTCTGGCTTTCAGTATTCTGTGTTTGTTTTTTTTTTCTTTTCTTTTTATTATAGTACTTGTCATTTACTTTGTTGTATGTTTATGTAGTTTATTTTTATATTGTACAGCAGTTTGGTCAGCCTTGGTTGTTTTTAAATGTGCTTTATTAATAAATATGAATATATGTGAACACGTCAAACATGAAGGATGCTATTGCGGGGGGGGCGGGATTTCAGATATTTGACCTTGCTGTGACCTTGACCTTGTTTGGATCAATTCCGAAGTCTAATCAGTTCATCTGCTAGTTATAATAATTCCTTAAAAATCCTACAAACATTCTACTACTTGTTCTTTAGATATCGCGGTAACGAGAATCTCAGCTGGACGCGTGGTCAGACAATCCGAAAACATAACTCCCTCCCACATTTTATTCATTTCAGTAGAGAACGGCACATTTGCGCAGTGTATAATTGGGCAAGTGGACTGGTAGTGTCAGTAAAATTATGATCCTAATCTTGTACACAGAGAAGAGAAGACCGAGCAGCTGATTGATGCTAGGAATGAACTGGAACGTCTGGATGCAGAGATGCAAAAGCTGAAACAAGAGGTCAGTGTGTTCTCCCTGTTATCACTTTTTTACTGTATATATGGCACCGCTTAACAATCATGAGTTATGTTGCAGAAAATTTCACTGTCCTATCAGTTTGAAGTTTGAAGGTGAGAGGCACAGCTTAATCTTTACGGTGGAGCTTGTTAATTTTAACTTGTTTATAGACCTTTAGTAATCATAGTATTTTTGATAGTGTCTTTGAAATTATATCATGCAAGGGATCTGACCCATACGGTGTACGTAGTTTCAGCAGAGGGTTTGTAGAAATTACAAGCCGCTGCTTTAATTGTAATTGGCTTGTCCAGCTTTCAAATTTGGCGCGTGTATAAGTTCAGCCCTAAACTTATAGTCCTGTAGAGAGACCATTTGTTTGCATATGTGCCCACTCTGAACTGTTTTATGTGCAGAACATGCAGCTTTTGGCGGAGGCACGGTCGGTACGTGCTTATCGTGATGAAGTGGATGCTCTGAGGGAACGTGCAGGAAAAGTGGATAGACTTGAAACAGAACTTGCTCGCTTCAAAGAAAAACTTCATGATGTCCACTTCTACAAGGCCCGCATGGAGGTAACCATATTGTGCCTTTTGAAATAATCCTCTGGGCTCCACAGCTGTCAGTGGCAGGAATCTTCTGTCTATCTGTGTTTTCTTGTCCTTCCCCGACCATTTTATCTTTCACATTATGTTTTGTTTAATCTTGTCTGAATACTCTGTAGGAGCTGAGAGAGGACAATATGACCTTGGTAGAGACAAAGGCCATGCTGGAGGAGCAGCTGGGTACAGCCAGGGGGCGCTGTGACAAACTACACGAGCTGGAGAAGGAGAATCTTCATCTGCGCTCCAAACTGCACGATATGGAGATTGTAAGTACAGCTCGGAAATTAAGATTCTGTTAAAGAGGGAGAGGATACGATTGAAAGTCTGCTGATGTCCCCTGCTCTCTGGGGTGGTGCTTTTTTCCTTTTTCCTTTCCTTCCCCCCAGGACCGGGACAGTGATAAAAAGCGTCTAGAGGAGCTGCTAGAGGAGAACATGATGCTGGAGATTTCCCAGAAGCAGAGCATGAACGAGTCTGCTCACTTGGGCTGGGAGCTGGAGCAGCTGGCTAAGAACAATGAGGTCAATGATGGTCAGTCTGAGATACAGAACACTCTTTTTGTTGTTTTTTTTTTTCTTTCTGTCTTGTCTCTGTGCAGAAGTTCTTGCAACGCACCATTTTATCCATTTCAATTTTTTATGCACAGCTAAGTGTAGTTCTGAGACTTCTCAGTGCTGAATGGCTTGTTGGCCCCTTCTCTCCATGTGCAGTACGCAAGTCATTTGGGGTTGAGATGAACGAGTCAGCATCCAGTCGGCTTCTGAAGCTGGAGAAAGAGAACCAGAGCCTGCAGAGCACCATCCAGAACCTGCGTGAGGCTGCACTCGGTCTTGAAGAGGGTCAGCTCCACACCATGGAGCTGGAGCGGGAGAACCAGGGCCTCAGCAAGAAGGTACACCTCATCTTTCTACCTCTTATTAGTTCTTTACTCTTTAGGGTTTTTATTTTTCATTTTTTGTCCTAATAAAAAGATTTATGGTCTGTTCTCAGCTTGAGAGACTGCAGAGTCAACTGGACCAGGAGAAGCAGACAATAAAGGACATGGAGAATCTTGGAGAAGAGCTCATCAAGGAAAAGCAGAGACTGGAGAAAGATCTAGAGACCCTGAGAGCAGAAAAGGGAAAACAGGTACAGCCTATTGGCACGTATTGTAATGGAGGTGCCAGAATTAACTTCAGCTACTCCGTGCACTAATAATGATTTGTGTACGTGTCAGATCTCAGAGCTGGAGCAAGAGAAGGAACACCTGAGCCTGACCGTGAACTCACTGCGGAAACGTGCCCAGGAGGACAGTGAGGCACGCGTGCGTGAAGTGGAAACGGAGAATCGTATCCTCCACCAGAAGATCTCAGACACAGGAAGTCGGCTGGTGCAGCTTGAGAACGAGAAGCAGCAAGTCACCGAGCAGTTGGAGGATGAGCTGGAATGTGCCAAGGAACTTCAAAGGAAGGTGAAGACCTTAGAGTGTACTCAGAAGCAACTCCAGGATGAGCTAACCTCACTCAAAGTGGCTGAAGAGCAGCTTGAAACCTTGCAGTGCAAGAACAGCATCCTGGAGCAGGAAAACTGGGGGCTGAAGAAGGACGCAGAAGAGTTAAAGAGTGACAATATGCGTCTGACTCTGCTGGAAAAGGAGCACAGGAAGCTGGGAAATGAGAACGTGGAGCTTCGGAGCACTGTAGCTGAACTCCGTTCCCAGGCCAAGCGTACCGAAAGACTGGAGATAAACTGCAGCAGCCTTGACAAAGAGAACCAGCGGCTCCAACAGAGCCTGGAAAGTAGCAGCAACAAAATCCAGGGCCTCAAAAATGAACTGCACGAGGCTGAAACCCAGAGCGAGGAACTGCGGCATGAGCTGGAGGAGCTGAGGAAGTTGGCGAGACGTGCTGATGAAGCAGAGAAGGAGCGGCGGAAAGTGGAGCAGGAGCTGGGCCAAGCTGAGAAAGAGAGAAAGCAGCTGGAGAGGGAGGCACGTAGGCTGAGGCAGCAAGTGGATGTGAGGGAATCTGCACTTGAGGAGAGCTCGCTTAAACTGAGCAACATGGAGAAAGAGGGAGCAGCCACGAACAGGGAGCTTGCACGGCTCCAGGAGGCTGCCAGTAGAGTCAAGGATATGGAGAAAGAGAACAAGGAACTGCAGAAACAGGTCACCATTGACAAGAGGACCTTGGCCACACTCCGAGAGGTACTGCATGTAATGATGACAGCTTTTTAATCACAAAATCTTTAGTAAACTGTGTTAACCCAGTGCTGTGTGACTGCCATAGGAGCTGGTGAATGAGAAGCTGAGGGTGCAGCAGCAGTGTAATGAGCTCGAGAAGCTCAGTCATGAGCTGGAGAAGATCGGCCTGAACCGAGAAAGACTGCTCCAGGAAGAGCACAGCTGGGAGGACAAGTGAGTGTGTACACAATTGCAGTAGCTCAGTGATGTTTAGGGCATATTCACACTTGCACTTTTTGAGACCCGAGTTCTTTTGCACCAAGAGTTCGGCGAACGTCCCAGGTGCTAAACAACCCGAAAATGATGTTCTGTCGTTCGTGCCCAATAGACTGTGGTACAGACTACAGCATGTGTGAAAAGTGACCGATTCCAGGGTTGGAACTGTAATGGGTTGAACTTTCATATTACTTCCTATTTCACATTGGCTCAGAAAAGTATGCTGTTGTCTGCCTGCTAAGTAAATCAAGCAAAGAAAGAATTAAAAAACACAAATGACTACAACTCGAAAATGGTCACGCTAATCCACCGAAAGACTTCATTCACACTCCAAAACACAAACCACAAACATGTTTATTTACTTGAATAATTAAATCAATATTAGGACAATAAAGGGAATGTGCCTGCGTTCTTTATTGTGCCATGATTTTGTAACTAGCAGGAGCAATGTACAGAATAAAGCCCACAGTCAGTCTTGGGTACAGCCTTCAGAATTCAGACAGAGTGTAAAAAATGCCCTAAAGGTCACACCAAAATTAGTTTTAAATACCAATGAAATACCAATTGCTCTGCTTGTGGCAGTTTATGGGGCCTTATGGGGTGTTTCAGAGCCTGCATATTGGAACTTGATCTGCTGCTATTTTAATTTTTTTCATGAAATAACACTTGCTTGTCAAATGTTTACATCATTGATTTTCCATTACCCCTCCATTTCTTAGAATAATGTGTCAAAACCATCACAATGATCAAGTTTCACACGCTGACCAATTCGCTTATTTCAGTTCATTTTGCCGAAAGGGTTTAACCAAATTTATTATGGGTACTTCAAGCTTCTAAGTAATTCAGAGTTTCCAAGTACTATATATATATGTGGATGAGATGCATCATGAGATGTCTTAATTTATTTTATGAACGCGTCCACCAGCTGGAGTGGGTGAGTTGAAGTAGTGACGTTAGTGAACTAACTGTGCACTAACGTAGTTGACGCTAGAGCATATTTCTCTCTCTTTCTCTATTGTCTGCTTTTAGGATCAAATGTAGTCTTTTCTTTTGTTGCATAATCTGCTTCAGTGCATGTCAGCTCTGGCCCTAGCTGGAGTTGAGATCATGGCTGTGTCCAGAAGAACGTGTGTAACGTTTTCTCATGTGAAAGTAGTTGAGACTAACACACCACTCTGCTCTTTTATTAATTTTGTTTGGAATGCACCCTGGAGAGTTGTCTCGGGGGAGGAGTTCCCTCTTTGCACTGGATTATATTTATTTCTCTTTCACTATCTATCTGTCGGTCTCTCTGTCTTTCTGTCTCTGACTGTCATCTCACTTTCCTTCTGTGTTTTTTGGTTGCTGTTTTGGAAAGTGTGTTCAGAAAGGATTAACAAGCCTGGACAGTGGCATTTCTCAATAGTTCCTTAGTACTCAATGAAATTTAATCTGCCAAGTATATTTATTACTACCATTCACATTCCATTAGCCTTTCGTCATGCTCGTGTATGTGTGTGCATGTGCATTGCTTTTGAGTGCTAGTACTGTAGATTGCTCTTGCATGGGTTCTCTATAGTTGTAGTTGAGCAGATTTGGTTATTTGTCATTAATAATTGAAAAAAAAAGACCAATGACACAAATAATTTCAATCTGATTATAGACAGCTAATTTCAACGTGGCCATCTCATTGAAATGCTTTTAGTAAATACAAGATCCTGGAGTCGAAGATTGAGTCAGCGCTGAAGAATTCCATGGAGCTGAAGGAGGAAAAAATTCAGGGTCTGGAGTCACGCCTAGAGGAGAGCAGCAGCTTGAACCAGCAGCTCCGTACTGAGCTTGCATCAGTAAGACCACAGTACACACCACAGTATGCACAGAGACTTACGCTCTCTGTCATACTCTTTATTCACCTCCTCTCATGTTACACATTTGCTCACCTTCTCCAGGTGAAGAAGACACTGGAGGCCTTGAGGCAGAGGCAGGAGGAGGAGGCTGCTCACTCTGAAATTTCCCAGAAGGCTGTGGAGCAGGTCAGGTCTGGTACCAGCCAAGAGAAATGGGAGACGGAGCAGAGAGAAATCACCACTGAGCTGCTTAAACTCAAAGATCATCTGATAGATGTGGAAAAGAATGTGTGTTATCATTTTACGTTTTAAAATGATTTTTATTCTAATCAACTTAGGTCTTGCTCTAGCTGTTACTCCACGTAGTGTGGTGACCTCAGTGTTTGTCTGCTTCCCAGAATGCATCCCTACTGACAGAGAAGCATCTACTGAAAGAACACCTGAAGCAGCTAGACTCCCAGAACACACAGCTGAATGCTCAGACGCTAGCTCTGCAAAAACAGGCCACAACGCTGCAGGAGCAAAACACTGCACTTCACAAAGACACCGCCAAACTACAGGTACTGAAACCGACACTGCTAGTTTGTGAGTTAAGCCTACTTTACGTGGTGTGGGAACAGCGGTCTTCTACATTTTATTGCGTGCTACACTGTATAAGCGGATGGCAATAAAATCTTATTTTTTGAAATTCTGTTCTGGCAGACAGAGATCAGTTTTATCCATGTGTGGTGCAAATTAACCTTTTTATGATTATCACAAGTGAAAAAAGCTCAAATACTCAAAACTCCAATAAAAACCTCCATTTTTTTTTTTTGAAAACTGAAAGATGCAGACAGTTAGATACAGATGCCCATGATTGGTTAGTGTTGCAGTGATCGGTGGGGAATCCCTGAGAGCATAGCCAATTTTGACCTCTTGGACTCCCAGCCATGGATGGCGTGGCATCAGTTGTCCAGATGAATAGGGTGAACACTTTTCTGTTGCACCAATCGGGAGCCAGTAATGAAATGTTTAGCAGTGCTTCTTCAGGATGAGGTTTTGTGATTCTCTGGAATTATTTTGCATTGATCCACAAAATGTGTCATTGGATGTTTACGTAGTCTTATATACCGTTTTTATTTAAAAAAATAAAATAAATTAATGTTGAGAGAAACATTTGATTAAAATAAAACATAGATACATTAAAGCTTTTCATGATTGATGATCGGGGGCATGATAGCGAAGTGGTTAGCATGTTTGCCTCGCACCTCCAGGGTTTGGGGTTTCAAATCCTGCCTCTGCCCTGTGTGCACGGAGTTTGTATGTTCTCATATATATAAATAATATTAATTATATACACACACATTATTTTTCAACATTATTATATCTCTCTATCTATCTATCTACTCAGTGGAATTTATTTCAAAGTTAACCACGAACCATCACGTGGATCATGCTTAGTGATAAATGTTACGTTGTATGCCTTTTTGAACAGCGCTTTTTGTTATCCCTTTTTAAAAACTGTGTGTCTGTGTGTATTCAGGTAGAGAACTCAACACTGAAATCTCAGAACTCGTCTCTGACCGCTCAGTACACAGCCCTGCAGGCTCAGCTGCAGACTCTTGAGGCAGAGGCGGAGGTTCTGCAGAGGCAGCATGAGGAGGCTCGAGTCAGACGTGACAGCATCTCTCAGGACCACGAGCGCCTGCTCAGCGTCCATGAGAGGCAGGCAGCCGAATACGAGCAGCTCATCACCCAGCACACTGCCTTGAAGAGCAGCCAGAGAGCACTGGAGCAGGAACACCGCAGTATGGAGAACAAGTCAGTCCCATTCTAATGCCATATATGCATGTTGTGTATGCGTTTTGCCAGCGTGTAACGCCAGAGTAAGGATGTGTGTTGTCTGTACGGAGACGCCACGGTGACTGTGGGCCAGGAGGACTGCTTTTACAACTATAGTAAAGCAAGGGAAATGATCAATCAAAGCTCAAGCACACTAAATAATGTAAACCCATTCAGGGTTTAAACATACATAAAAGTGTTTTTTATTTAAGTATCTAAAAAATTACTAAAAGACAAGGGACATGTGTGTTCAGATTGAGAACTCCATGCACCCCAGGCCTGCAAAATTTAAATGAAATAACTTGTAACCAAAGAAAGAAAAGAAACCCCTTGGCTTTGCTTTAGCAGCTAGATAATTTATCTCATTGGAAATAGAGCTCATTATTATCTTCCCTAACAGTTGTAGCCGACCCACTTCAAGGGTCATTCTGCTATGCTTTTCTGCTTAGAACTGTTGAAAAGAGTGATTATTTGAGTTACTGTACCCTTTGTCAGCTCAAACCAGTGTGGCCATTCATCTCTTACCTCTCTCATCAATAAGGCTTTTCCACGCACAGAATGACCACTTATTGGATGGTTTTTGTGTTTCATGCCATTCTTTATAATCTCTAGAGAGATCAGTAGTTTCTGAAATACTCACGCCAACCCATCTGGAACCAACCTCCATGTCATGGTCAAAGTACTGTATCTGAGAAGTGACATGTATGAAAGTTATAGTAGCTCTCAGTATCACAGTTATGGAGCACATGTTATGTAGCTGCCTGTTGACCAGCTGACTCTGTTGGAGCTGAACGTGAGGCACTGTAGAAACTCTTCCATGTGCTTCCTTATTTTTAAATCGTGACACGCAGTACACATTCGCGGATGCACATGTGCCTGTCGTGTTACTTTTTCCATTGTGCTCCATGGAAAATTGTGTCTAATGTTTATAGACTTGGTGTGAAAAGCAGACCAGTGTTCAGTCAGACTTTGAGAGAGATACACACATGATCTCATGAATAATGCAGCAGTGGGTCTCTAGAGGCGTAGGGCTTGAAGTAAAAGCAGACGTCTGTCACATGGCCAATCAGCTGTAATACCAGCCGTCTAGGAGCTTCAAAGGCCTGATGGGATGCTGTTCCTTATTCTATACACCACATGTCACATACGCACGATATTTTTCATGGATTGTTCAACCCCCCACAATAATACCCCCCTATTGCCTTGCTGTGGAGATGTATGACCTAGTATAAATATATTCTTGTGTAATATGGTCAGTGAGCATGTGTTGTCCATATTAAACTGTTTATAATGTGTGTTTGTGCAGGTATTTGCAACTTCTAAAACAGAAGGATGCTGTGGAGGAGCTGCAGGCATCTCTGCAGAGAGAGAAGGCGAGTTTGGAGGAGGAGATTCGTAAGAACACTCAGATTATGGGAGAGAACCGCAGCCTGAGAGAGGAGATGGACAGGTCAGCCTTTATAAATAATCTCACACGCACTGTGGCTGATCTCAAAGCAACACAACAAGCCAAAACCTTCTGCTGCTGCTTTATTAAGCAGCAGACGCTGCCCTCTGCTGGTGAAACTCTGTTACTGCTTTTTGGTTGTGAGCAGTACTGGAGTATTAAGGCACATACAATGATTTTAGTCACTGTACTATGAAGTTGCCATTAAGCGTTCCTACTACTGTTTGCCATAATAACATTTATCAGTGGGTGGCTCGACTAGCATTCCACTATTGACGACAAATCAAGATTTCTTGCCGCTAAAATGAAACATTCTTGAGGTTTGAATATATAATTCACCAGTGTACATATGAATCATATCCTATGAGATGAAGTAGTAGTGTGTGCTGGACTGTCTGGGTCTATGAAGCAGTTCAGACTCTCGGTAGCATGGCGGATCACATGCGTTCTACCGTCTTCACTCCCGTTGGTAGTCGCTGCAACAAGTCGCTCCAAATTTGCATAAAGTTAAACTTTTCTCAAATTTGTCATGTCGCTAGACACGCCCACATCTAGTCACCACCGATCGCTGTCGCTCATGTCACCGGAAGTCGGCAGCTCTCATTGAAAATGAATGGTCTCCAGTTGCTTTCTTGCTGTATGCATGAACATGCGTTAAGTCACTATTTCTAACATAACTTTTACTTGTGTTGCTTGTAGTTTGTGCAGTAAATAGACCGAGCATGTCCAAAAGTGACACTCGCCAGCCACTTTCTAAGGAACACCTGTTCATCTGCACATTCATGTTATACAATCAGCTAGTGATGTGGTAGTCGAGCAGTCATGCAGATATTAGTTAAGAGCCTCAATTCATCTACGCATCAGAATGTACATGGAACCCAGTGAGGTCTTTTGCTGTTGTCGCCCAGCTGCATCAAGGTTCAACGTGTTGGCATTCAGAGATGCTTTTCTGCTCATCACAGTTGTAAATATTGTTTATTTGATGTAACCCTCATATTAGTTCAAACCATACTGGCCATTCTTCTTACCTCTCATCACCAAAGCATCTCTGCCCACAGAACAGCTGTTTACTAGATTTGTGCACCATTCTGTGTAAAATCTAGAGGTTGTGTGTGTGTGGGTGTGAATGCTTGGAGATCAGCAGGTTCTGAAATACTCAAACCAGCCAGTCAGGCACCAGCCCCCATGCCATGGTCAAAGACTCTATGCTCGCATAAAGTGGCATGTATAGAAGCTATAGTATCTCTCTGTATCTCAATTATGTTTCACATGTATATTATGTAGGCGCTTGGTGACCAGCTGACTCTGTTGGGGGTTGAAAGTGAGGCACTGAGGGAACTATTTTCCATGTGCCTCCTTGCTTCTAAATCATGACCTTCATTAGGTATTAATGATGTTACTGTCCTGCATTTTTAGTAGTTCCAATTTTTTTTTAGAACCAGTCATTTCTATCTATAGCTTCTAAAGCTATCAGATTAAATAATTCACTGATTAATGACAGAATTGGTTGTTTGAGTTACATTTCATATGTCAAACATCTTACTAGTTTCACTGACATATTAGCAATGCAAGTTAACTGTACTAGCTTTGTACACTTACCAGGGCCACCAACCATCTCTGCTATTTCCTTCCAAGCTTTTATTTTTCCTTTGTAAAGTTTCTTCACACATTTAATGAAGGGTCAAATATGGCCGGTTAAGATGAAAGCATGGCTGCAAGTTTTTCTTCCATTTTTGCACCACAGACCGTAAATGGGAACTAGTTGCCAGTAGGAAATACAGTTGTAAGAGGGGAACTGGAAATGTTGGACCACACGCACCACAGGATTGGTCTCAGGAATAAACTGAGTGATGTACACAGAATTGAGACGGTCAATTTAAATGTCACTTGATGTGCTATCACTGAAATCATGGCTGTGTTTCGCATACATGCATTGGAAATTAATGTGCGCTTGTTGCTTTGTTGCTTGCTAGTGTGACTGTAGGTTTAGACTTTTCCAGTGTTTGGTATGTTACTTCAAAAAAAGTAACTAATTAATGTAATTAATTACCAAGTGCATTGTCAACATTGTATTTAAATTACTGACTAATTACTCTGGCTGAAAAAGAATTGCATTACTTGTTACTAATTACTTCTTAAAATCCGTATCAACCTTGACCATATGAGCAATAGAAACTTGTGTTGTTTAAATTTGAGTCAAGCATGGAATAGCTTAGCCTATTTTTAATACAAAAATGTAAATAAGTGATTATAAACTGGTTTAACAAAAAGAGCTAGTAAAAAGCAAATAAAAAAAGCAATAAAACTGTAGTTAGGGTATTTCAACACAACTAAATTTAGTTAAGTCGTCAAATGCTCTCAAGCAGTTAAGTTACTTAAGCGCTTTAGTTAATGAAGAATTATTCCTCAAGAGATCTAAATAAAAAAAAATAAGAAGAAGATTAAGATTAAATTATATAAGTAAAAAATAAACTTTGTTCCGATCAAACAGCACTGTTTAAATAAATAAATAAATAAATAAATAAATACATTTTGCCACACACAGGTATTTTGTTCAATGTGCCTAAAACACGGCGATTCTACAGTCCGCAGCGGTAGCATCTCTCCCACCATGTACCCTACAATCAGTTTTATGTATTTATTTATTTATTTATTTATTTATTTATTTATTAACTCCGCTTCAGACATTTTCTGTACTGCTGATGTAAAATCAAGTTTCTCCTGCTTAACACGGGTTGCTGCAGTTTCATCTGTCGCTGTACATGGATCAGTTAAAAGTGTCCATGTTGCTGTGTCAAGTGCTTCAGTAGGTTACTTGTGCTTCGGCTAGAGGCTGATGGTGTTTTTCCCCGGGACATAACTTACATTTTTACTGTGATGTTCTTGTCTACATGTATCAGAAAAATTAAGTAATAGGGATATTTCCATTTAGCAAAACAGACATTCGTTTCTGCTGACATCCTCGGACTTGAGCGAACTCGCACGCACTTGCCTACAGCTAACCAATTAAAATGGGCAGAGTTAAATTCTAAAACACATTTGATCTTTAGATGATAATATTGAACTTAAAATCTAAATTTGTTTTATACAGACTTGTTAAGTCTATACAGTATATAATGTAATGCAATTACATCATAAGTATCTGTAATTACGTCACTTAAAAGTGAAGAGTAATTTAATTAGTTCTGGGTGTAACTTATTACTTAGTAACTGTAATTAAATTACGCATTCATAAATAAATATAATGTATGTATATGAAATAGAATTTGTAAAGTAAGTTGACACTTAGCTTGTTGAATGTAATTCTGTCACATGACTTCTAAGAGCTGGCTTTGTGTTTGCAGACTGTCGCAAAAACACGCACATTTGCGTCAGGAGTATGACGGGCTGCAGCATCAGAGCAAGGAGCTAAAGATGTCTCTCAATGAGTCACAGCTGGAGCTGAACCGCTGGCAGTCACGATTTGACCAACTCAAAGAACAGCACCAGGGCCTAGACATTTCCCTGACCAAACTGGACAACCACTGTGAGGTGAGAGAGACTGACTGCCCCTTGGACTCAACAAGAAAATTCCCAGCCCACTTACAAAAGCAACAACCTTCAACTGATAATACAGCAAACTTGTTTTGTTAGATAGAATAGATTAAATCTTAGTCATGACCTTTTTTTTTTTTTTTTTTTTTTTTTTAAGGACTGATCATGAGATTTGTGTTCACTGTGTTTGCTTGGCTTATTCACATGGGGTTGTGAGTGTGGATAGGAAGCAGTGGCAGGGTATGAAAGACTGTCTGTCTGTCTGTCTGTGCAGCTGTTGACTCGGCTGAAGGGGAATCTGGAGGAGGAGAACCACCACCTACTGAGCCAGGTCCAGATGCTGAGCCAGCAGAACCAGACTCTTCTGGAAAGGTCCATGGAGAGCAAGGAGCTGTACCATGAGGAGCAAAAACAGTACATGTAAGTGTGCACAACAGTAGTTTAGTGTTGGTGATTAGTTTCACTATGTTGTGTGGTGTATGAATTGTATCCCATGTCTCCTGTGTGCTGCAGCGATAAGCTGAATTCGTTACGGCGGCAGAAGGAGAAACTGGAAGAGAAGATCATGGATCAGTACAAGTTCTACGACCCGACTCCTAAAAAGTGAGCTGATCCTGATTATGCATGCTATGACAAAACAACACTTTAAGCAGGCTAAAGAATTTGCTCATATTTAATTCATGCTAACAACTGATTTTTATCTCTGCTGCTTTGTGAATGTGTCTATCACAGGAGGAGCCACTGGGTGGCACCTAAAGCTATTGCGAAATTCATGAAGCCTAAGAAGGAGCGGTCACGGGAGAGGCAGGACGGCTCTCGTGAGCGGATCCGAAGTGCCCCAGACATCCCTCTTCCAGAGATCCCACACCCTCTAGACTGTTCCACCAACAGCCCAAAGCTTACTCCACCTCCACTGCCCTCTCGCCAGACTTGCCTCAACCTGGACTCCCCAAGCAGTGTCTCAGTGGAGGAAAACCACGCCCACTCCTCCCCAATCTTATCCTCAGCTTCAAACAACAGAGGTGGGTATATTCTGCTCAGTTCCTCAAAGAGGTTCGACAAATTGTTCACCTAATGTTGTATGGTTATTGTTATTAAAGCGTGCACACACTGATCAAACGGCCATCTCAAGCCTGATTTGGTTTTGTTGAAAGTGAAGTATTCACCATCGTTGTAGCAGTCTTATTCAGAACGGGGTGTCTTGTTTATAGTCTGTATATCCACATATTACTCCAGGCCTCTACTCCTCCTTTAATCTTTAATCTTGTAATTTTTTATCATTATTCAACATGTCTCTATCTTTAAAACTCTTTCTCCAAATTAACATGAACCTATTTATAATCTTGCATGCCATTCATCTAATCTTCTAAATGCTGTTATTTCTTCAAAGGGTGTTTGACATCATAGTTACGACTTTCTGACTTGTTTCTTCTCTTCCACTGATCTTTCTCCCACTCTGTTCATGTGTGTACATTAACCTCTACCGCGCGCACACACACACACACACACACACACACACACACAGCAGCTAAGCGGTTCCTTTTCCTGCGGAGTAAGAGCCAGGAGAAAATTCGGGTTCCACGGACATCGCCTTCCCGGCGCTCTCTAACCAAACGCCTCCGATTCTGGGCCTCCGCTGAAGTCATCATGCCTCCTTCCCCCAGCGAGCATCTCTCACAGATCGGCCATTTTTAAGTGCTTTTTCTTTTTTAATTTTTTTTTATCAGCAGCAGCACATTATAATACTTTTCAGTACAATCAATATTTTGTCGTTTTTCTCTTTAACTCTCTATAATATCTTTTTTTTTTTTTTTTTTTTAAATTGTAGTTGAAATCAGCTATTTATATAATTCATCATTTTAATATATTTGGCAGCACAGATACCTTTGCACACTAATAAAAAAAACATTAGTGAACACCAGGAAACATATTTCTAAAATCACCAAAGCAGTTACTTATAGGACACTACTTGCATCCTGTTCATATTCTACTGAACCGCACGCATACACACACGCACGCACACACACAGAGACACAAACAGAGGTTGAACTCTGCATCAGCGCTCTTATTGGGACTGCTGGAGCCAGGCCAAGACGCTCTGAGTAGCAGTAAGTAGCAGTGTGTTGAAACTGAGCCCCCCGAATGCATTTGGCTTTGCTGTCGCGCCATTAATAATGTGTGTGCCACTGTGCGTGTGTGTGCGTGTGTGATTGAATGGATCAATACTAGCCAAGGATGAGGAAGATAAATGGGACACTGTATGACAGCCGTCACAGAATATTTGTGGCCTGTGTGTTAATGAGGCCAGTTGATATAAATCTGATTGTGCGTGTTGAGCGAGAGGGGATAATTAATCCGAGGTAGCGTCTTCTTAGAGAGATGCCAGGATGAGCAATGGCTTATTCCATGTCCCTTCAGTGTGAGCTCTTAATTACTCTGTATACCTGCTTTCCTGCAACCTGTGCCTTGCCCTCCCTCTGCTAGAGTCTATACCTCCATATTCACACACTCATCAGACTCATCATTTGTCTTACCATCATTGTGAGGACCTTCCATTGAGATTAATAATGAATAATTTAATTTAATGCTATGCTGCACCTAATTCTAACCTTTTTCAAAAATTAGTTTAAATAAAAGCTATGGTTTTTGTGAACAAACAAAAGCAGTTTTCCCTCCCGGAGACCAGCCAAATGTCCCCATAACTGTCACGTTTCTATGTTGGGGATATTTGGTATCCACCCAAATATAAAATCTCTCGCTCTCTCACTCACTCACTTTCTTGTGCATACCATGGACCCACTCATCCCTGCTGCTACACATCGCTTCTATCATCTTGTCTCACAGCCTGCTTGGATTGTAGCAAGTTTGTGCTTTGCATTTACTTTTCAGAACTCTTTAGTCAGCTGACATTACATTTTTGCACAATTTCAGTAATGGGTATTGACACAAATGTCAATCAGCTTCTAGATCTTTGTAAATGTATTTGAGCATTAGGTAATCTTTAAAGATATTTGACAGCCCGGTCTAGCCATTTTAGACAGTGCTTGTTTAGAGAGATAAGATTAGAGAGATTGTATAATGAAGATCTATTCGGACTTTAACTGCTTTGATGTCCTCTGTTTTGCCTGGTGCTGAGAGAGATATGTCGGTGGAAAATTACCAGGTGTGATTTTGAGGGTAGTAGCAGAAGCTCAGGAAAAACTCCAAAACCTGCCCATCCTGCTGGAGCCACTAACTCCTCTCTCTGTTTGCATACGTAACTCTGGCATTTACAGCGTTTCCCATCTGTCTGCAGACTACCCATCTGGTATTGTTCGTCTCTTTACGCGTACGCTAGTGTATGCGCAGAGTTGTACGCATTACCTTTCAAGGTATACTTCATATGACGTACGCATACGCTGACGGTAAAGCAGGTCTTCTAGTGTGAAGTAGTGATGGGAAGTTCGGATCATTTTACTGACTCGGATCTTTGAATTTCTTTCAGCAAAATGATCAAATATTCTTTTCCCCCAACCCCAAACCCCCCACCCCCGAGTCATTTCGTTCATTTCAGCAGAATACAATTAAAATGTTACATGTTAAATTCCCCAAAACATCTAGTACTTAATAAACTATAAAATTAACTATAGGCTAATGCAACCAAAGCTGAATTATGAGAAAAAGAAATGGTTAATTAATAGCTTAGCTGGCTCTTCAGGCTATGCAGTCTTAGTTCACCTCACCTCCGGATCACAGTCGTTCTTTTGTCACAGTCTTTCTTTTGTCACGTCCGTTCCCCGGGAACAGAAATTATTAGTTGACCCCTCGAGTCTTTGGGTTAGAGTCATTCGTTCATCCAATAACTGCCTTATAGGCTGAATGCAGTGGGGCTGTGACGTGATGAACGAACAACTCAAACTCGAAGACTTGATACGCGAAGTACTCATTTCTGTTTCCTGTGCAGAACCTATGCGCGGTTAAAAATTAACGAATCACTCTGAGGCAACTCGTTGTTCCCGAGTCATATTAAAGATTCGTTCAAAATTAACAAATCGTGCATGAACACCTCAATAGTGTGAAGGATAACAATGAAGAAGAATCATAACACGAAGAACAACGCTTGGGCAATCTTTCGCCACAGTTAGCACCCATATACAAGTCCTTATACTCTAAGGCTTGAATTATACAAATGCGGGTACTTTCTAACCTCATTCATTTCCATCTCTTCCGTTTATTCCATTTTTTTCTTCAGCTTCCTTGAGAATCAACGGCCCTGGGTCACTGTTGCCACCTGCTGGAACAACTATATAATTATTTTGCACTAAATGCGCATGTGTGACGAGTAGAAAAATTGGGCGGTGCTGTACAGTACGCGTGTACTCTGCTGATGACGAAATTTGCGTCACGGTGTACTGTACGCTGTTCCTAGCATACACGTAAAAAGTGAAGCATACTGTCTGATAGAGACTATACTGTAACAGGAAAGAAATGGTGTAAGCCAAACATATTGTTCCAACCATCTAATTGCCCAAGCACAGTACATTGATAATTTGATTCAGTGGAAATTGTTGATACGTTAATTCACTGTCATTATTAGTATGCTTATGACAGATCTCAGAAACCTGTGCCACAGAAGCATGTGCTTTGCACTACTTTACTATTGCTCATTACATATAAACCTGAAAATGATCTACGCTCAGTGTAATGAAATAAATAAAGGACTAATAAAATAAACATTTTTCAGCTAGCTAATTACTGTGTGTGTGTGTGGCCTAAGACCTCTCTGTAGCTTGGAGAAAATAATCTCATTAAACAATCATGAGCTTGGGTCATTTTCAGATCAAATTGCTTTATCAGATAAAAACCTATAAACAGGGACCATAACCGTGTGCTAGGGATAGATTGGTTATGTGGCAAAAAAATAATTTTTCCAACCAGTATGGAGTGAAATTTTTATTTGCAAAAAAAATTGGGGTCTGTGATCTGCTTAATGTGCAATGAGCATATTGCATTTTCTGCTAAATTATCACTGTGTTGTAACATCTGCATGCATTTTGTCCAGCTGTTGCCATTAAAGTGGAATTGCCAGGTTGCCAGGTTCTTCCAGCTGAAAGGAAGAAAAAAACAAATTTCCGTTCAATCGTATTGTTTGCTCAGTATTGTTAGCTGCAGTATCCCTCAGCCTATATTAACTAGCTGACTGTATTTTAACAGCTCTTTTAGAATAGTATTTGCAGATGCTCTAAACATTTTGCTTAATGATCAACTAAAACCTGCAAAAGATCCTGCATGCTGAGTATGCGATGTTTTACTTGTCCTCTGCACTAACTTGCACACAAGCCTATGCTCTAACATGCTCTCCACACCAGCAGTGTTAGTGTCTCCTGTGCTTTTCTGCTTTCTCTTATAAAATTTGTAACTTTGCTTCTCACTCAGGTCTGAGTTACAGCAGTGGTTCCAGAAGCTCAGAGGCGTACCGGCCAGGAGGGGGCAGCACAGAAGATATGAACGGATACGAGGAGCTGGTGCTTAGACAGAGAGGCTTAGAGCCGGGGACGTCCTGTTCAACTCCGCTGAACCACAACTCCCACAATGCACCAGGATTCACCCCTTCTAGCTTGCGGCCAGGGCGCAGGCCCAAAGGTATTGATGTCAACATCTGAAATTGCACATCTGTTGACTAATTCGTCCAAGAGGGAATACTTTATGGATTAATAATGGAGACCAGCACATATATTACTCAGTTATTGCTGCTCTACTCATAAATGAGAGAAGGATTTGGAATTTTTGAGTTGGTGTATTAAGGCTATATCAGAATTGTTCATCCTAATTAATACAACATTTTGCAACGTGTTTCTTTCAAAGATCAGCAATTAAAATTATTTAAAAGATAAGCAGCCAGAGACAAACAGCATAAACTTAAAGGAAATCAGCTTTTTAAATAGGAATATGTATATTGCATTGTAGGATTATTATGGTATGTTAAATGAGAAGTTTTTGAAGATTGATTCCTTGGGAAAAAAAATATCGGTGCATAAGTTATGACGCACATCATCATGATTAGGAGAAAGTAAAATCAGATAGTGACTGATGGAGAGGAACTGAAACTAAGCTTGACGTCAGTAGAATTGGTCAACGAATCTGAATTATGGGTTGCCTCTCTTAGACAGATTATTCAGAACACGTCTGTTGGTAGTAGTAAATTAAAATGCTGCTTCCCATATTTCCTAACAAGATGTTTTCTCTCAATGAGTCATGCAGCTTACACTGTCTCTCTCTTTCACACACACACACTTTCCTGTGCTGTACAGGATTAATCTCTGAGGAAGACCTGCGTATGCACTCCCTCGATGCCGGCTTTGGGAGCTGTGGCCATGGAAACGCAGGTACAAGAACAGCTCAGATCAATAGTTCTGAACTTAATGCTCGATCTGCTGCACTTCTCTGGCATTTGTTTACTCGCGTGTGTGGGGGACAAATAGGTTTGCACTCCCCTGTTCCTCCTGCACTCTGTGAATTCCTTTTCTTTCCTTTGCACAGGACTCAGGCCTTGTTCTGCTGATTACAGTCGCCACACCTCCAGCAGCAGTTCTCCTGTCAACTCAAAAGGTTTGTGAACGTCAAAACCCGCTTACATGCTGCTGTCTTCCAGCAAGCCAAAACCTCGCAGATGCTTGTATAAATTTGTATTCACTCCTGGTGTTTATGCGCTGCGAGCAAAGGAAGATGTTTTTTCTCGGGGGAAAATTTCGTAAAACAAAGCAAGGGCTGGCGAGGCAGGTAATGAGCACAAAAGCAGAAATCACACTGATCAGTCATGACCGGTCATGGTATATGATGGTTAAAACCTAATATATGTCAATAGCTTGATTTCGATACTATTAATGTTGAGAAATGCATTATATCATGAGGTCTCATCGATTTCACTGATACACTAATGTGGAGAAGGAAATATTCGCTCTGGATGCATCTGACCTGTCACTCAAAATCTATTCTATTTTTTTACTATATTGAGTATGAACTCTGAATCACCATCTGCTTACTTTTAATCTGTTCCAAATTGGTTGTTGGGCTTTAATCCATATGCTCTTTGATGTGTATATACACTTTACTAATTGATTGCCATGTAATTGACTAATTCCTCATTAGGAATTTTCCTGTAAATTTCCACTTTGCCCAATCATCTGGATTGCACAAGTAAAGCAAACAAGTAATGTCAGCTGCCAAGCTGTAATATTTCTGGTTTTCTAAACCCATATGCCTTTGACCTTTTGGAAGCTGCAAAAATGACAAAGCTTACTCTGGTGTTTAATCTCTACCATATGAACCTGGAGATCATTTTATTCCACTGTAAAAATGCATTTGAAGGTCTGTGGATGGACGTTCATCTCTGAATTCTCGGATTATGGCAAGAAATTGTTCACCTTCTTTCACAAGAAATATTTGAACAAATTCTGATCCCACCAAACACAATACAGGGGCATCTCAAAAAATTAGAATATTGTGGAAAAGTTTTTAATTCAAAAGATGAAACTTTCATATATTCTAGATACATTACACAAAGTGAAATATTTCTTGATTATGGCTTATTGCTCATGGAAATCAAAAATCCAGTATCTCAATATTAGAATAAAGAATTTATAATACAGAAATGTCGACCTGAGATGAGCTCTAATCAGCTAATTAACTCAAAACACCTGCAAAGGTTTCCTGAGACTTCAATCTCTCAGTCCAGTTCAGTACACACAACCACAATCATGGGGAAGATGAAAGTAAATTTTGCATTTCATTTGGAAATCAAGGTGCCAGAGTCTGGAGGAAGAGTGGAGAGGAACAGAATCCAAGTTGCTTGAAGTCCAGTGTGAAGTTTCCACAATCAGTGATGATTTGGGGTACCATGTCATCTGCTGGTGTTGGTCCACTGTGTTTTCTCAAGTCGAGAGTCAATGCAGCGTCTACCAGGAGATTTTAGAGCACTTCATGCTTCCATCTGCTGACAAGCTTCATGGAGATGCTGATTTCCTTTTCCAGCAGGATTTGGCACTTGCCCACAGTGCCAAAACTACTAGTAACTGGTTTGCTGACCATGGTATTACTGTGCTTGATTGGCCAGCCAACTCACCTGACCTGAACCCCATAGAGAATCTCTGAGAGACACCAGAACCAACAATACAGACGAGCTGAAGGCTGCTATCAAAGCAACCTGGGTTTCCATAACACCTCAGCAGTGCCACAGGCTGATTGCCTCCATGCCACGCCGCATTGATGCAGTAATTCATGCAAAAGGATTAAAGCCCCGACCAAGTATTGAGTTCATAAATTAACATACTTTTTAGAAGGTCGACATTTCTGCATTATAAATTCTTTATTCTAATATTTTAAGATACTGGATTTTTGATTTCCATGGGCTGTAAGCTATAATCAAAATTAAAACAAAAAGCTTGAAAGATTTCACTTTGCTTAATGAATCTACAATCTATGAAAGTTCCACCTTTTGAAGTAAATTATGAGGGGGGAAAAAAAAATTCAGATTTTTTGTACATCACTATTAAACTCCATTTTCTCCCCATTTTTGGTCATTTGCTAATTCTCACCCACCATCTGCATCACCTCATGATACAACAGCTACCAACTGGTGAGGGTGAATGCTAGCACATACTTCCTCTGAGACACATGAAACCATTTTTGCTGCTCATGCTGTGTAACAGGGCAGTGTAATGCACTCTGAGGAAAGTGGAAACTGCTCTCTTTCTCATACATGTTCTCACAGACTGCCAGAGGCTACTGTCTCTCTGATTGACGGGGGAGAGGGCATGTCATCCCTCCTGCTTAGCGAGCACAGGACTCCAGGCTATGGATGTCTGTGATATCTTCACGAATCAAACATGCATCATCTCCCGATGATCGGGAGAATGCTTATCTGTTGCATAACTTGGACCACCCCCCTTTTTGTAACTTTGTTAAAACAAAACGCTCAGTAGTATTCTGCTCTTTGTTTATCCCAGTGATGATGATGTCCCAGCTGTTCAGACTATTTTAACTATGCAGTCACTGAGGTTACACAAACCAAATAAGAAACACTGCAAATGCTGCTAAACAGGTCCTGTTTGTCAGAAAAAAATTGGCAAGATCCAGTTTTAGTAATAACTTCACCACATATTTGCTAAATGGAAAATAACAGTAGTAGTTATCTTATTTTTTATGCAGTGGGCTTTTTGAGCGATCTGGTGGACATGCCTCATCTCTCACACACCTACACCCACATTATCCACACCCAAATCCTCTTCCTCTGACAGGAAAATGTTCAAGCATTTTTTCATCATTATAAACAAATGTAAATAATTGTATTATGTCATTTTTCTCATGTAAAGGTTATGAATATTCTGAAAGATTCATGTTTCATAGATTGAAGTATTGCAGGTAGAAATCAAATTGCATAATAACAGAACTATTGCTAAACTTTTTACAGAACCGTAAGCTGATGATTAATAATGCAGTACATGCATTGAAAAAATGCTGAAGTTATATAATTAAATTCCACATGTGGCTCCTCTTTTAGTGAGAATATATAGTCTTGAGACAGTGTCCTGCCTATTTACTCAGAATAGTCAAACTCAAATATCTGTCAAGCCCTATTTCCCTCCTCTCCCTGTTTTTGATTAATTTAATTATTTTTGTTCGTTTAGATTCCCTGGAGTGCCTGCAGAGACGTTCTACCAGTCTCTCCAGTGATGATGTGATTGGCCTGAGCCATGAGAGCTCCACACATAGTCAGACCTCTCTGCTACCTCGCAGTGCTTCTCTACCTTATGAAGCCACGCCTCAATCACGGTCTACCCCACGAAGCACCAGCTCACGCCCCAAGTCCCCTGGTAGTGAGATGGTCACCCTGGAGGAGTTTCTGGAGGAGAGCAACACCCTGTCACCTCCTACTGTAAGAAAACACAGGGGAATAAATGCACAGCAGAATGGTCTTTTTAAAAATGGCTAATACTTTTTTTTCTTTCTTTTTTTGATGCTCACTCATTACCCTGCTTCCTTTAGTTTACTCTTACTCTCGCTCTGATTTGTACAGACGTTTCTTCAAAATATGCCACAGATAATCTTTACCCAGAAGAATAGTCATAAAACTAAATGTGCAAAATAAATGTAAGGTCTGGCTAATTTATCCATATGTTCAGGTGACACCTAAGCTTTTCCCATACATTGAAGAAAAAAAAAAAAAAAAACATCAAAGGCTAATTGCCAAACAGACAGCTGTTGTTGCCAGGGTTTTGTTACCCATAGAAAGACATGTCTGCAGTTTATGGCTTCTTTAATGCTGAAGTTAATTTACACAGGTTATGTGCGTTAGAGATGCCTCAGGGGTTAGTGCATGAGATAATGCTGTCTCTGCAGCCATCTATAAACAAAAATTAACCTCGGGGCAGTGTAGAAATATCAGGGTAAAAACATTGTCTATCTAGCTATCTAACATCATGTGAAAAAATAAGTACACCCCATGGAAATTGTTGTTTTTTTTTTTAATGTATTTGGACAAGCAAACATTTTGATCCTCTTTGAAACTAAAAAAGTTGATACGCTATCAAATCACACAGAATTGACATTTTGTAGTAATTTTCACAATTTAAATGAACAAAAAAACAGATCAGTCACATGGAAAAAGTAAGTACACCCCTACATTTATCACACTTTCAGCCCAAGAGCTGAACGTCTGATGCAAGAAGAAGTCTCCAAGAACCATACAATTTTTTTAAAAAAGTCTTGAAACTGTTGGTGTCAAAGTGCATGCTTCTACAATCAAAGAGATTGCACAAATTTGACCTGTATTTGAGGTGTGCCAGGAAAAAGCCTTTGCTGTCTAAAAAGAGCATTAAGGCATATAGGCAAAGACCATGCCTTTTGGAATAATGTGCTCTGGATAGACGAATCAAAGATAGGGTTGTTTATCCACAGTAACAGCAGACATGTTTGGTGCAGACCAAAGACAGTTTTTCAGGAGAAGCACCTCATATCAACTGTGAAGCACAGTGGTGGAAGTGTTATGGTTTGGGGCTGCTTCACTCCCTCAGGGTCTGGACGGCTTGCATTCATTGCTTCAACTATGAATTCTGCATCATATCAAAGCGTGCTTGAAGATGATGTGATGCTAAGCACACTTGCAAATCCACCAAGGAATGGCTCAAAAAGAAGAAATGAAGGGTTATGGAATGACCCAGTCAAAGGATGGATTTGAATTGCACTGAAATGTTGTGGGGGGATTTGATATGGGCAGTACAAACCCTCAACCATCCTGCAACTGAAAGAATATTGCATGGAAGAGTGATTTAAAAAACATTCCAGGAAGCTGATGTCAGAGACTGGTGGACAATTATGCTAAACTATGAATGTGTGTGTAATGAACTCTGTGTGTAATTTTAAGATTGTGGACTAAGGTCTGATCATCTCTAAAGCCTATGTACATCATTTAGTATTTTATTCATCTCACAAGATGTTAACCCTAAACTGCTTTGTAAATCAGTTCCTCATGTGGCTTGGAAATTACAAATACATAGGACCGTGCCTGCATACTAGACAGGACAATAGAACAATATTCAGATGGATTATACAGCATAGTTTAACATGGTTGTGCAGTTGTATATTCATACCACTGTATGATTTTTAAAAACTAGTGCAAATTGTTTGTACACTGTCCAGCAGTTTAACTGGGAAAACTGCCCCATTAGCAGTGATGGATGTCCTGTAAGCAGCAGTATGGGGGATAAAGTGTCCAGTTGCAGCATAATAACCTCAGTCTCTAAGGGAATGATGGCATAAGAGATAACGTTCTAATTTTTGAAGTGCATGTGTGCAGTGATGGTCAAAGGGGTGTGTTAACATTCTAGGGTGGGTATTGGGAAGGGTCAGGGTGGATGTCTGGATTCTCTGGTATTACAGCATTGCAGTGACTTTGTAGAAATAATGTAATTATTCTAAATGAAAACAGTGATCTTACAGAAGGACCAAAAAGTGTCACACCTTTTTTTTAATTTTTTTGTTTATAAAAACCAAAGTTATGAAGGCTTTTGCAATATGTTCAGAAAACCTGCCCTGCTCAGAAAACTCATACCCTGAATAATTTTGAGAAACTATATGATTTAGACCAATACATTTTCAGAGTAGTTAAAGCACAGAAGTTGACCCAAGATCAATAAGGCCTCCCATTTGTGCCTTTACAGATTGATCTTGCCTGATATTTGATGTTTGGAGCTGTGATCCTCGGGCTGAAATTGCAGTGATATTTTATAATTGAAGCCCAAGCTAGCATTATTTGGTGCTGAAAGAAATTTGTTTACAGCACACAGACATTGCAATTAGGCATCACTATGGCACCAGTTATGTGGTTTAGAGCAAACTTTTCATCTGCTTCTGTGTCACACCACATCAGCTTGCATGTCCCTCTCTCTAGCTCCTTTCTTTTGCTTGTTTTTCCTTCTCTCTACCCGAGTGTGTCAGCCATTATGAAATATTTAACAAGCTGCCTACGAGTTGGCACGTTATTTATGTTTGTGCACTGAAGCATATTACGGACAATGAATGTGTGGTCCTGGGTTTATTGTAATCAAACACTGTTTTAGCCTGGAGCTGTGCATGATCTGTGTGATGACTTTTTTTTTTTTTGTTTAAATATTTGTATTTGTTTCTCCTAGGTGCACACAGGCAGTCGGGAGGACCTAATGACTGACTATTTCACCAGAGTGGGCAAGCCAACGCCACCCGCAAGAGATGGTGCCAAAACACCGACTAGTTATGTCGTGCCCACCATCAAAACAGCATCCGTACCAGATGGGCGATCCTCCAAACCCGGTCACAGCGTTAAACCAAGCATACGACTCACAGAGGCTTCCATGTCCCTTTCTCAATCCCAGACACTTCCTAACCGAGGCACTAGTAGGACAGGAGGGCAGTCTTCACACCTGCAGCACTCAGGGCCTCGTGGAGGAACTGCAGGCAGCAACAGCCTGAGTCGCACTTTCAGCCTGGCCTCAGCCGACCTCCTCCAATCAAATGGCCCTGACGGTTACCGGCCTGAGATGGGTGGCACTATTCAGGCTGAGGGGATGACCAGGAGGGAGCGCCCACTTTCAGCCAGACTCACTGGAAACTCTGGGCATCATTCACTAGACCCCCGGCGTCTCTCTGTAGCTCCTCCCAGAGATGACCCATCACTTACTTCCTCCTCCACTGCTTTGCAGTCAGACCGAGGCTACACTGGAAGTGGTGGCCGCTCAGGAGCCATGCACTCTCCCACTTCACACCATCCTCGGGGTGAGGTGGCGTTGGTGACACCAGTGCGTGCTGTCTCTGCCCTGAGGCAAAAGGAGGTGGAGGAGCCCTCTTCTTCCTTACTGAAGAAATCAGACAGTTCAGGCCCAGGCTGTTCTGTAGAGGAGAGGCCCATGAGCACACCAGCCTCGCCAGACCCCAACAACGACCAGCAGACTGTTTGGTATGAATATGGGTGTGTGTAACCCAAATTCCAACCCTTTGGCAGCTCTGTTAAACCATGTCCACAGTGTTTTTGATGCACTTCACTTTGGGACAGCAATGGTGTTGACTTTTGACTGAAAATGTTGCAAGTAAATGGATTTAAAAACTAAACAAACAAAGAACAAGGCATTCACTCTCTCTGTGCCTCAGTGTTTACAAGCCCACCGTGTAAGACTCGTACATAGATTGGCAAAGGAATGTGTTCGGGCTTAATATGGCTTGAGAAAGTTTACTCCTTCCGTTATCGAACACCAGAGACTTCCTCCAGCTTTCTGCAGAAGGCATGCCTGACAAGTCCAAGTTCTATTCTGAATGCAAAAACTCGAACATTGGTCTTCGCTTGAAGGACCGCTCCCTGGATAATCATAGAGTAATTACAGGATCCATCTTTCAGACAGTCTCAACGGGATTGGTTACTGGAAACAGCTTCTCTCTCTCTCTCTCTCCGACACCGGATTGACAAAACAGTGCCTGAACTCTTTCTGCTGCTGTGGGTCACCACCTGTTTGCTACAGGACTTGGTTTTTGGTCATGCCTGGGATACAGAAACAAAAGATCATGAACCATGCAATGAATGGTGAAGTGAGATTTAAAAAAATAAAAACAGGGTGGTGGAGATGAAGTTGGAGGTGAAGATTAATGCAGAGAGCAGGACTTTCTACACTGAAGTGACACATTTTGACACAGTGTGTCAAACTCCTGTGGATTTTCATTTACATTTGAGGCCTCAAGATCTAAAGTGCTTTTCTACAAATTGTGTCATTCTGACATAATTGTAACAGACCTTTTGAAACACTGGCTTTTAAAAAAAATATATATATATGTAAATACATTGTAAGAGCACTATGTGAGCAGGACCAGTGTAGCCTTAACTGGAGTCTTAACACTGGACATGTTCCCCAGTTTACAGCAGGAGATTAATCACGAGTAATACTAACAATGAGCAGTCTTTTGCTTGGGTATGTGTTTTAGACTTTGGTTAGTTTTACAGTTCCCATATTCTGAAGTGCTATTTATTGACTCCCCTTGACGGTGTGACTGTGATTTCCTTCCAAGATCAGTTTTGGTGTGTATTTGCTCAAATTTGTGTGTAACTGAGCTGTGACTGTATGGGTCAAACAGAGAACAATTTCATTAAAATGAAGTAACAGAGCAAGGTTTGCTTTACTTGGTGTGTGCATATGATTGATAAAATCTTAGCAGAGCAATTTCTGCCATCATGTAAATCTTTTTAGATGCTAGGGAATCCCTACTGTAATGGTGTTTTCACATATAGTTCATTTTAAAAGAATCAAACCCAGTTCACCTAAAGTGAACCAGAAAGGGAACTAGCCGAAAGTGACCTCAGTCCTTTTGATGTTCACAAAATAGTGGACTCAAAAGAGAAACCGGTTCTTTCTTTTTTTTTTGGTCCTCTACAGCATTGAAGTGATCTCAGACCCTTTCTTATTCACACCACAACTTCATAAGAACTCTGACCCCAGCTTGCACCCAAAATTTCATCCAAGTAGTCATAGAAGGGACCGGAATCCTTCATTTCAGCGGACTCTCCACTTCAACGCATTTTGTCACGGTTGCTCATGTACCTCTAAAAAGAAAGAAATAAATAAATAAATAAATAAAAACCGTGTGGGTTTTTTGTGTTTTTTTTTTTTTTTTTTTTTTTTTTTTTTTTTTTAAATAACTTTTACCTGGCATTGTAGTGCTGTTCTGTTATAGCCTCTTTCCTTCATTTTTTGAGAAAAGAAAAGAAACGCATATATTCTTATATGTTCAGGATAGTTGGCGTTTAATGCAATCCTCTTTCCAAATTTCAAGAAGTGCACAGCTCTCCACCTGAGACCACACAGCCCCGTGACCTGACATGGTGAAAAGTTTTATGTTTTCATCAGTGACTGAACATGGCTGCAGGTACGGCAAGCCTCCAGGTACACATGTCGAAACGAAACGCAAAGCGGACTGGGATCTCATTGCTTTCGCATATCACAAAGAAATCGAACCAGAAATGGACCCACAAATGAACCGTACTGCTGTACTGCAGGAGATTGGTCCGAGTGTGGTTGTTTTGCGCTGGACCATAGCCAAAAACTAAAGAAAAATTCATGACCATCTGTTAACGTTATACAAACACATGCATCAAACAACACTGGCATTATGATACTATTTTTGTTGTAAACATAATATAATAGCAGTCATTTTACAATTCATGGAGGCATACCATGTCAGCAACCACACATACAGTTGAGACTACACACTGACAGGTTGATTATTTCTGCATGCATGACACATGACACAAACTTTTCATAAGGTTTCTTTAGCTTGCTCATAATTTACATTTGCACTACAAAAATGAGTTCAACAGAATATTTAAATGTTTCCCCCAAACATTCTTTTAAAGTGACATGAGGGTGGGGGTTCACACTCCGTCAGTGAAGCACAGAAGCATATCTGGACTGGGTGTATGTGCTTTAAAGGATGGAGTGTGAACTCCATTTAGCTGCACAGCTATAGAAGTCTTAGTGGCTCTGTTTTATACACTGTGTCAATATTCCAGTACATAAAAAAATGAAGACTACTAGGTATGTAAGAGTACATGATGCTACAGTGCAATAACTTCTCATAACTTAAAAGGTTGATATGTACAGTGGAGGTGGTAAAGTTTACACACATTTTTTGTGATTAAAAAAAAAAAAGAAACCAAGATATTTAGTAAAAATCTTTTTTCCCCCACTTCCTGCAAAGACCTGTGGAGTTGAAGAGGGCTGTATGTGTTCACACCTACGCAACCAGGCTATTAACAGACACTGTATGTTTCTATTTGTATTTCACTCTAATGTTGTTGGTTGCTATGACATGAGATCTCATACATGCTTTATAAGCTCTTTGTAGACCATGGCTTCAGCAGTCGGATGAAACCAAGCAGCTTTCAAGAAAATCTTATAGAAACAGCTCATCATTATTTGGGGTTAATCAGGATCACTTCAGTGATGACAGGTGTAAGATGATTATTTATGAACATTAGTTTGAATGTGATTGGTTACTTCTGAGCAGTCACATGCCCCATTATAGAAGGGTGTGCACACTTATGCAAGCAGTTTATTGTATCTTTTCACCTAAAAATAAAATTTTCATGTTTTTGTTTTTCACTTGGATTTTGCTGGTTTGCTAAATCACATTAAAGCTAGGAAAAGATCTGACATGATTTATCTTTATTTTACATCATAAAACCATGCCATTTTATCAGGGGTGTGTAGACTTTTCATATCCATTGGGAAGTAATTCTACAGTAACTAATGTGAAAAAAGATCAGGTATACTTCAGCACATTTTATTCTTCACTATATATTTATCAATTACTATTTACTATTAGGTGAATTATGTAATATTGATTATTTAAGCTATATTACACCTTTTCTACTGTACATTTAGGCACTTTTGAATTAGATACAGTACGTCTCTTTACTGAAGCAGTTTATTAGGATGTATCAATATGCTGCTTCTTGGCATTAAGTGAAGTTCATCTGAGAACTTTCCACATTAGTTACTATGTACTTGTTTTTTTTCAGGGAACTTCTTAGTTTGGAAAAAGCTTAACGTTGCTTACTGATTTGAAACCAAAGACCAAGCAACACTAAATAATTCTATTGTTTGTGGTTTTAACACATCTTTAAACTTTGTTATTTTACATTTTTAAGCTTTTATAATGTATTTCTATAGGGTACTCTGGTTTCCTCCAAAGACATCCATAGAGTTGAAAATGTTTCACATAAAAATTATTGTTCAAGTTTGATTACTGTTTTGTCATTTTCGTAGTGGATAGTGTTCATGGCAAGGTAAGTGTGAGGGATTTGGTGTCACTTGGGTGTTGTTTTAGTGCATTAATCTGCATTAAGCTTTCTTCATGTTAAGGGTTTTTAGAACGTCTGCATTCTCAAATTATATAAATGCTTATTTATTTCTGAGCAGTTATTGCATTGCGACACTGTCGTAGTTTTCACATAAGTGTACACTATGACCAAAAATTTGTGGACACCTGACCATCACACCGTTATGTGCTTATTGAACATTCCATTCCAGATTTAGTCCCCCTTTGCTGTTAGGAAAACCTCCACTCTTTTCGGAAGGCTTTCCACTAGATTACGGAGCATGGCTGTGTGGATTTGCCCATACATTAAAACATTAGTGAAGTTAGGCGTTGGTGTTGGCTGAGGAGGCAGTCAGTGTTCCAGTTCATCCCAAAGGTGTACAGTGGTGAGATCAGGGCTCTGTGCAGGACACTCTAGTTCTTCCACTCCAACCATGTCTTTGTGGCCATTGCTTTGTGTGCAGGGGTATTGTCATGATGGGACATCTTGAGCCGCGTTTCTACTGAAATTATCCAGAACAATTAGTCCCAGGAACTTTTTTTTCCAAGGGACCATTTGGTTCTTCCAGACTTTTGTTGTCTGCGCTTCTACCATGAAGATTAGGCAAAAATTAGTCTAGCGACTGTGTTATTGTGGTCCTTAATTTTCTTATAGTCCTGTTTTAATTTCTTGAGCTTGTCTCTGCGCTGTTTGTCTGTTTGAATAATGTACAGCTCGCTCAATGGACTTGATCTTTTTAAGTATACTTTTTCATTGCAGGTCGCTGTTTCCAGTTCCCGCTGTATTTCGCATACATACTTAAGGCCTGAACCTCGCCGTTGGTCCATCAGTTGTATTTTTTAAGATAATCCATTGTGTTGATTCGAATTACAATAAACTATTACTGTACGCACTGCAACTGACTTTTTAAAATGGTGGTTGATTAAAAATAATAATGCTGTGTGCACTGAACCAATCAGCATGTTTAGTGCCCAAGTCCCACCACCCTGAACTTTGAACAAGTACCACCTCCTGAGCAGGAACTTTCCGAGGGGGGAAATATTTTACGCGGAGCTTAATTTAGACCCTGCTCCCTGCGGTGGAAACGCACCAAGTACCTCAAAGTCCCTCGTTCCTGCTATGGAAACCCTGCTTTAGTTGTGTCTCTTAGTTCCAGTGAAGGGAAATTGTAATGCTACAGCATACAAACACAATCCTATACATATGTGTGCTTCCAACATTGTGACAAATGTTTGAGGAAGGAACCCATGGTTTTGACGGCCAGGTGTCCACATACTTTTGACAGTATATTTGCGCACACTACTCCACCAAGACATTTGGTTGTTAACAGGAAAGAATGGTGTTTTGGGGTGGCTGAGAGTGTAACCTGACGGTATTAATTCATTCATTTTTTCTTTGTCGGTTTGTATTGAAGAAACTGATGTCCAAAAAAATGTTGGACCCCCCCCCAAAAAAAACAAACAAAACACACACACACACAAATAAAATAAAAAATTAATTTTGTAATAACGGCTTTGTAAACGAACTGCCTCTTTTCCTGACACATCGTCATAAAGACCGGAAACGACTAGCTTCTTTCACTCATACTCGTACATGTCAGAGCTGTAACAAGCTGATTCATGTCACTTTTAGGCTCAGTGGAAAATCATTTCAGGGTTAATCATGAAGATATTCGGGGTTAAGTTACGACAGACTGTTATTAATTAAATGTGGAAAAGAGGTGTGTTCGGTTATATTTATTCATTCTGAAGATACTCCTCTGTAAACCCGCGTAGGAGCAACAGCCTACAGGTACACAGACCTTCTGCTCTCACTATCGGAATTAATTACGCCATGAACTGCTTCAATGTTGCGGTCATCTTTACAGCCTCCCCTTTGGTTCCCGTCACGACCACGAGGTTTATTCTCCTGTGTCCTTATCATTTCAGTAATGTGTGTGTATGTGTGTGTGTGTGTGTGTGTGTGTTCGTTCACTCATAAAGCGCTCTTTCCACTGACTGTAGCGGACAGAATTGAGCGGGTCTACAGCGCGCTCGCGCTCATTATTAATCTCTCAACGGGACAAGAAGCATCGAGAAGAAGATAGAAGATTGGTACAAAAAAAAAAAAAAAAAGTAAGTAAATATCCTTATGTATACTTGTAATATTATTTTGTCTTTAAACGGAGCTTTTTTTTGTACCACTGCATGTGTTCTAACAGTGTAAACAAAACGAAAGGAAACCTGGTTTTGCGCTAATTCGAAGGCAAGTGCGCATTGTTTTGTTTATAACGTTAGACGTTATGGTGGACTTTTTCTTCATTTTCTTCCTTTTTCAGTTCCGTTCAGGAACGACCGGTTTCTTCCTTCTTAACCAGAGTCATTTGACGCGAGACTAACTATGTATGTATGTATGTATGTATGTATGTATGTATGTATGTATTTATAAGCTTACTAATAAAGAAAGAAAGTAGAACATAAGTGAGAAATGTATTTATAGAAAGAAAAAACCCCGCTAGTTATGATGGTGGGATAAAATGTGAGGAAAAACAGTTTAAAACAAAACAAAACAAAACCCCTGCATACTCTGCTGTCTCTCACTGCTATTATATCAAAGTCAAGGAAGAAAGATGGCCCTCACCTTCTTGTACAAAAAGGATGTTACTGGAAAGATGCACGGCTTGTTCACTAGCCAAACTTGCATGCACCAAAGTAATGCAAAAATATATATTAAAAAATCCTATGTAACAGTAATTCTAATTTATTTATAAGCTGACGGATGGCTTGAATTGCAAGTCAATTAAAATGAAATCGTTGAGCCCCACTCTGACATCTTAAATAATTCGTTCTCTAATTTCTATGACAAATGATCTGAATATATAGGCTAAATGTCCTCTTTCTGTGAGTGAGGTGGGCTAGTTGTGATGAAATGTTGGCTGAAGTGTAACTATTCCTTCAGAGCTTCATCAGAGAAACCTCACAGCTTGCACATGTTTTTCTTGTGGCTCTGCAGTGTCTGGAATGTTGGTTTGGCAGTTCCTTCATGCCGTACGGCCAGTACTGCCATCTACATTCTCCTGTGCTGTGCCAGTCGTCCAAGTCCATGGTTACGGATGGATGAGAATGAACACATGCCTTGTTTCACCCCTCAATTAAACATCCTGTATAACATTTTGCATTTACTACCCTGAGCAGCAGGGATGTTATAAGAATTGTCATTGACATTTCTGTCATTCAACACGTGTCAAATTGCTCACATGTGATCTCCCTTACAAAAACATAGCAAAGTGCATCACAGACATGTCTTTATTTTAATTCATTCTTCACTGGCAGTCAAAAGAACCTGCTTGGGCTCTATTCCTATGGTTTACTTACAGGAGGAAAGCCACAAAATAGTGTGGTTGCTTAGAGCTTTGGATGGGTGGCATTAAGAAGGATGCGCTCTTGTGATGAAAGGAGTAGTGACAAATTGACTTAAAATCTTTGAAAGTTAAAAAAAAAATTCTTTTGAAAAATCAAAGTGTTGGCAGATGGTGATTATTTGCAAAAATCAACAGTTGATGTACTCTTCTGGTTTCAGTCTTAGCCATGTGAGTGTGATACTAAAGAAGCACAGAGAGGATCAGTGACACACAATTCCTAGTAGAAGAACGATTTCTATTATATTGGGCTACAACCTTTTAGTATGTCACCTCACTGTAAGACAAGGACTGTTTTTGACTATGTATGCTTAGAGTAACACTTGGTTGTCTGTGTTTCTTGAATTAAAATGTCTTTCTTGACAGCCTAAAAGGTTTTACGTTCTAACACTGCTTTTATAGAAGAACTTATGGCCCCTCTGCAGATAATAACACTGGTTTCATTGATGCAGTTTGTGAACAAATGGAGTTTGCTTGTTTTTTATAGTTTCATTTCCATCCATTTTGATGTGTTTGCACAGTAAAACCTGAGTAAATGCAATAGACCACAGAGAGATTTTGTTATCTGCCTCTGAGGTTGGAAACAGCTTATTTCGGTTTGGAAACTTTAATTACAGACACAATAGGCAATGCAGATTCATGCAGCTGGTCTGAGTCATCTTGTCTGCTTCTGTAATGCTTCTGAACAATTTCATGTAATTACATAAAATCTTCTTAGTGAATGCTGATGAAATAGGCACTGGTGTCACAAATTTGCATAATACTGCACACAAAGAATGTATATCTCATTTATCAGCTTTTCATCACCTACAGTAGTCGCCACATTCTCAATATCTTAATCCCAACCTCAATCCCTGACCTCAACCCCACTGAACCCCTTTGAGATGACCTGGAATACTGACTGCACCCCAGGTCTCCTTGCCCGATATTAGTGCCTGACCTCACTAATACTCTTGGGGCTGACTGGTATATCCCCACAGCTACATTCCAAAATTTAGTGGAAAGCCTTCCTAGATGAGTGAAGGTTAATATTACAGCAAAGTGGAACTACATCTGGAATAGGATGTTCAAAAAGCACCGATAAGTGTTATGGTTAGGTATTCAAAAACTTTTGGCCATATTGTATTTGTCAGTCAAATAGTGTGAGATGTTTATTCTTAATCCAATGTTCTAAACAGCTGACCAAATCACAAGTACACCAGTATTTTTAATAGGTATTAACATATTGCTTAGGACAATGTAATATATTCTTAATATGAATCTGAGCTTGGAATCACATGTACCCTTAGAGGATAGCTCATCCATTCTAAGAGTCTGCTGGAAGACATGAAGGGAATAAAGGGCCAAATTACACAACATGCTGCAGTACAGTACAAAATCCATGTCTTGTGTTTTTTATTTATTTATTTATTTATTTATTTATTTAATACAGTGTAAACCTCCCTAGCTGGGTTTTTAGACTGATGGTACTCTTTGTCCCTGAACTAGTGAAGTAATATGGGGATCTTTTTTTGATAGAGACTACAAAGCACTTCTGTAAGTCACTTTGGATAAGGCCTAAGTGCTGTAAATGTAAATGTTATACAGGAGATGCAGTTAAAGTACCAAGTTCTAGGTCTTGAAACTGCGTACTGTGTAGAAAGTGACTTTCATATTACATCTACAGCCTATTTCTTATGTTTACAGCTAATTTCAAACAAAACTATGTTCTATGCCATTAATGCAATAATATTGAGTGTTTTGGATTAGCTTAAAACTGGGGGGGGGAAAAGCAATAAAAATTGTTTTTTTGCTTCCCTTAGATCCCATGGAAGGATATCTGTGAGAATGAGTCTTACTGCCTGAAGCTGGACTCCTGGTTTGGGTGCATGGTCCACTAGAAAGAGTCTGTCATGCTGAACATGTCAGAAGACCGGATCAACTGTACCATCGACCACAAAATTCACCAGTACCTCTTTTCTGTCACCTACATCCTGGTCTTACTGGTGGGATTTCCTACCAATGCCTATGCGCTCTACCATGCCTGGCTGCAGCTGAAGGCTCGCAATGAACTGGGGGTTTACCTGCTTAACCTGACCATGTCTGACCTTCTGTACCTGGCCTCTTTGCCTGTCTGGCTCCAGTACATCTTTTACGGAGATAACTGGGTATACAGTGAGTGGACTTGCCAATTGTGTGGCTTCCTGCTCTATGACAACATCTATATCAGCATCGGTTTCCTGTGCTGTATCTCAATAGATCGTTATCTGGCTGTGGTCTACCCCCTCCGCTTCTCCTCACTCCGCACCATGAAAGCAGCAGTACTGGTCAGTGCCATAGTGTGGATCAAGGAACTTGCTGTCGGCATTGTCTTTTTCCAGCACAAGGAGCTAAGCGTAGATGAGTCTAACCAGTTTGTGTGTTTCGAGCACTATCCCATGCAGAAATGGGAGCATCCTATAAACTACTACCGTTTCTATGTGGGCTTCCTGTTTCCATTAGGAATCCTTTCTGTCTCGTACTTTCGGGTCCTACGGGCTGTTGGCAAGAGTGCAGGGACGCAGACTGCCCAGAAAAAACGCATCAAAAGCCTGGTCACCATCACCATCATCATCTTCCTGGTGTGCTTTTCGCCATACCACATCTTTCTGCTGGTGCGGACGCTCCTGGAGACTGACTGCTCTTTTGTCGAGAAGATTTTTGACTATTACCACTTCTCGCTCTTGCTCACTGCTTTGAATTGTGTGGCTGACCCAGCACTTTACTGCTTTGTCAGTGAAAGTGTCCAGCACAGCATCCAACAAGCTGCAGAGGCTTGTGCCCATGTTCTCTGCTGCTGCTCCAAATGTGAGAGTGGCTACAACACGGACTCCGGCGAAGCAGCAACACCTAATGGCAATGGCACAGGCACCTCTGTGGTCAAACTGCTGCAGCAAACCAAGATGGAACTGTGACGTTTGTGATTTATTTTAATGAACTTTTCTCTTAAACTGTGGGTTTACCATTTGCCAAAGCATGTTATTTCTGTGTTTATTTGTCTTCATTCCATCATTTTTGATTAGTAGAAGTGCTGTAAATCAAGCATATAGCTAGTCTAGGCTATATGCTTGATTTTGTTGTGTTTTTTTTAATGCTTTTATATCCGTTTATTGATGTTTAATTCTCAGGGATTTTCACTGATGGTTTACATTTGAGTTTTGAGGGAGGAATTACACCAATCAGCCATGACATTAAAACCACTGATGGGAAAAGTGAATTACATTGATTATCTTGCTACAGTGGCACCTGTCAAGAGGTAGGATATATTAGACTGCAAGTGAACAGTCAGTTATTGAAGTAGATGTTTTAGAAGCAGGCAAAATGGGCAAGTGTAAGGATCTGAGGGACTTTGACAAGGACCAAATTGTGATCGCCAGATGACTAGGTCAGAGCATCTCCAAAACAGCAAGTCTTCTGGGATGTTCCCGGTATGCAGTGGTTAAAACTTTCCAAAAGTGGTCCAGGGAAGGACAGCCGGTGAACCAGTGAGAGGGTCATGGGAGCACAAGGCTCAATGATGCATGTGGGGAGTGAATGCTAGCCTGGCTGGTCCGATCCCACAGAAGAGCTACTGTAGCACAGATTGCTGAAAAAGTTCATGCTGGCGATGATAGAAAGGTGTCGGAACACACAGTGCATCACAGCTTGCTGTGTATGGGGCTGCAGACCAGTCAGAGTGCCCATGCTGACCCCTGTCCACTGCTGAAAGCAACTACAGTGGACAAGTGAGCATCAGAACTGGACCAGGCAGCAATGGAAGAAGATGGCCTAGTCTGATGAATCATGTTTTCTTTTACACCATGTGGATGGCAGGATGTGTGTGCATCACTTACCTGGGGAAGAGATGGCACCTGGATGCACTATGAGAAGAAGGCAAGCCGGTGGATGAAGTGTGATGGTCTGAGCAATGTTCTGCTGGGAAGCCTTGGATCCTGACATTCATGTGGATGTTACTTTGACACGTACCACCTACCTAAACACTGTTGCAGACCAAGTACACCCCTTCATGGCAACAGTGTTCCCTAATGGCAGTGGTCTCTTTCAGCAGGATAATGCACTCTACCACAGAGCAAAAAATGTACAGGAATGGTTTGAGGAACATGAAAACGAGTTCACTGTGTTGACTTGGCCTCCAAATTCCCCAGATCTCAATCTGATCAAGCATCTGAGGGATGTGCCGGACAAACAAGTCTGATCGATTGAGGCCCCACCTCGGAACTTGCAGGACTTAAAGGATCTGCTGCTGACGTCTCGGTGCCAGATACCACAGCACACCTTCAGAGGTCTTGTGGAGTCCATGCCTCGACAGGTCAGAGCTGTTTTGGCAGCACAAGGGGGACTTGCACAATATTAAGCAGCTGGTTTTAATTGCTGACCAGTGTAGATTTTAAAGGGCTAGATTAAAAAGACCAAGCCAATTGATTAAGCCAATGTAAGTAACATGACCTGTTCATCTCAGTAGAAAGAAAATGGAAGAGATGGTTTCTCATTTATAAGAAGTTTACAGTCTAGTATATACTACCTGTTAATGCATGTTTTGAAATATATGCATTGTACTCTGTGCACACAAGAAATGTGTGTATATTCTCTCTTTGTTTTCAAACATTTATACATGTTCAGAGATCAGGTATACTGTGTTTTTATTTTTCATTTTTTAATAGATTAATGTGTTTACGGTGGTGATGAGACATCATTAAATATTATGAGTGTGTCTTAATCTACAATATCTACACATTTTGAAATTTGAAATAAATGTCTGACATTGTCTCATGTATGTGCATTAAAGTATGTGCCTCTGTCAGTAACCTTTTGGTTCTTCCCTTACCTTATTGAAATAGCATACATGTTTGAAGGAAATGCTTGGCTGATTTTATATATATATATATATATATATATATATATATATATATATATATATATATATATATATATATATATATATATATATATATAAATATATATATATATATATAAAATATTATTTATGAGCGAGAAATCCTACCCTTCTTTAAATCAGCTAACAGCATGATTGCTAAGTTTGATGTGATAACACCAGCAGTGACTGGTACAGACCGATCTCCCAGATTAAGAGTTTGTATATTAACTTCAAAGTCTCGGTCACCTTATTTTTTATAATTAGCTTCTTATTATTAGTTGTAGCTTCTGTGGTGAGTTTATTTTATTGTCTTCTGTGCAACTGCATCTATCGATCTATCTATCTATCTGTCTAGCTAAATGTATTTAATGTAATATAAATAATATAACATTTTATATACAAGTCCTCCCCACACAAAAACAAAATGTTCATAGAGCAAGCATGGTGTAGAATGATTCATGCCCCACTAGGTGCAATAACAACTTTATGAAAGCTAAATGGTGCAATGAGGTCATTGATCCACTAGATTAGATTAGATTTTAAAATTAAAATAGATTAGATTCTAAAATTAGATTTTAGTGGATCTAGATCCACTAGATCCATTAGATTTAAAAAAATCTAATCTTATGTCTGTCAAAACTTTTTTTTAAATCTCTCATCACTCAAATGATATCGTTAGTATTTAATGGGAATTTAATATGTATGGGGCTGTGATTGAGGACTAGCATTCATTAAATTAAGCAATCTCACACAAGCAAGAGAGAATGGTTATCCTGAATATTGCAGGTAATCACAGCCATGCCAATATTCGGTATAACCGCACGATTTCAAATGCGATATTGCTTTTATACTATAGTTCTATAAACAAAGAAATTAATATCAGGTAAGTGACCTGTTTGACACAATCTGGCCAAATGTTCTGGGGTTTTTTTTTTCTGCTCTGCTAGTGGAAATGGACGCCAATGAAGCCACACTCACTTTAAACCATGTCGGCTAACTGACTAGCTAGCTCACAATGATTTGTACATTCCCATTAAAGATGCATCCAGTAAAATTGACATCCCTTCTTCCTTTTCATCTACATCAGACGAGCTCTCATATTTGAAGTCAAAAGTTTAATTCCTGATGATTTCGCTAACACTACTGTAGGAAGCATTTTGAACTAGGAATTGGAATTTTATGTAGCAAACACAGAAGCGTGGAGTGATGAAACATCACCGAGAGGTTACAGGAAATATTGACACTCTTGGAATGCTGCTCAACCAATCAAATTAAGAGGACAGGAACTATCTGTTGTATAAATGTGTGATATATTGTTATATTCACGTGTACACCACTTCGCTATATGAAAAACTGTCTTAGTAACTTTAAATACTCAGCAGAAAAAGAAACGTCCCTTTTTCAGGAGCGTGTATTTTAAAGATCATTTGATAAAATCCACATAAGCTTTACAGATCTTTATTGGAAAGGGTTTAAACAATGTTTTGCTTGTTCAATGAACCATAAACAATTATTGCACATGCACCTGTTTAACCGTCTTTAAGACACAAACAGTTCACAGGCGGCAGGCAATTAAGGTCACAATGACTTAGGACAATAAAGAGACCTTTCTACTGACTCTGGAAAAACACCAGAAGAAAGATGTCTAGGGTTCCTGCTCACCTGCGTGAACATGCCATAAGCCTGCTGCAGGGAGGCATAAGGACTGCAGATGTGGCCAGAGCATTAAATTGCAATGTCTGTAATGTAAGACACCTTAGACAGTACTCCAGTGCTCCAGGGAGACAGGAAGGAAAGCTGGTGGTCCTTACCGTGGAAAATTACATGTAACCATGTGTCCCCCAAGATGTGATCGAGAACTTGCAAATGCCTTGGTGGAAGAATGGAGTAACATCTCACAGCATAAGCTCATACTCACACTCACAATCACACCATGAGAGAGTTGATGCAGGAGCAAGGACACAACACTCAGTGAGGAAACTCCCACCACCAAAGGACAGGGACCGCTAGTGTACCTACCCTGGGGCCAGTCGGCTCCTTAAAAAAAAACAACCCATACACGCACATTAATCACAGTCAATGAAAAAACACTTTACCTCAAACACAATTTATAAAAATAATAAACTGACCAATGTCAATAACTTCAAATCAATTCACAATCAATAATAACAAAAGGAAACAAAAGTAAATAAGGAGATCATTGAAACACAAAATACAATGACACACAAAAAAAAGATCAAAACACAAAAGGAAAAACAAAATAAAATAGTCCTAAAATATCTTTATCTAGATTTAAAATAATCTGTCTTCCAAATCAAAGATTAATGTTAGACCTGAAGTAAATGTGAAATTTAAATGGAACTTCTGAGGAGACAAGTTTAATTTAAATTGAATGCTATCAGATTAAAGACAGGGATTATTTATATTGTGTTAAGAGCATATTAGAAGAAGAGCAGACATAAGCACACAGACAATTGTTCACGGACAGGAGGGACCTACTACATGATTTGGAGGACATTATGTTTCAGGATTCTTCCATACATTCAAATTCAATGTAAATACAGTGGAGCTTGTTTTGCTTTGTGGCCCATACGATCGTGGCATGTGGCACCATTTATCATGAAACTGGAGATTCAGGTGGAGTGAGTGAATCAATAGTTTGTTTAATTTAGAAAGGCAATTTCTAAATGTTAGGCAATTACATCGAGTTATCTGATGCTCCAGCCCAGTCTACCCACAAGCTACAATTACAAACTACCTAGGAGGGACATGCCATATTCATGTCCCTTTGTATCAGACTCTGGTGAACAAAGGAATTACATGAACTGGTTTTCCATTAATGTCCATGGTGTATGCACTCCAGAATGACATTTTTTCACTTATGATTACCTAAACTCATCTCTACTTGCTCAATTTGAACCTTTGCCACTGGCACTACATCCAGGTTGATATTTGTACAATTTCAGTGTCAATTTCAGTGCTTTCAATGCAAAAACATGATTAGTGGATAAATAAGTAATTTAATTGAATATAGACAAATTTATCTTTTTATTTTTTATTGTAATAAAACATCAGATTATGATAAAGCAAGTATAAGATTATTAAGCCTATTTCTAGATAGTTTTAATAGTTTAAAGATTTTGTTGTTTTTTTTTATCAGTAGATCTTTCAAAAATCATCTACTCATATAATAAGAAAATGTCAAGAAATACTTGGAATAATCCTATACACATTTTAAAGGGTATAATTTAAGGATTGGATTATGTAACACGGCTATGAAACTACATAAGAACCATTATGGGGAAGATTTCTCTCACATTCAATAGCTTTAGGCAATATCTGGATTTTGAAATGCAGTCCCCTTTTTAACTATTGGAAGACATTTAGGTTTGAGATCAAAAGATGAATATGAGAAGAGAGTTTAGAATTTGAGCTTTTATTTCCTGGTATTTATATTTAGATGTGTTAAAAACATAACACATTTTATATCTGACCACCCAATATGTAGGTGAGCAAAAATATTGGAACATGTGTCTGAGAGGTGTTTCTTGTTACCCAGGTGTGTCCTGTTAGACTGATTGTTTAAACAATAGCTCTGAACATCAACTCTCGGTTTTAGCCTTCAGTTTTAGAGTGCATTTGTTGTTAGAAAGGATAAGTCATGAAGATCAGAGCCGTCTATGAGAAAAAAGCAAGCCATTTTAAAGCTGCGAAAAGAGGGAAAATCATTCAGAGGCATTGCACAAGCATTGGACATAGCCGATACAACAATTCGGAATGTCCTGAAAAAGAAAGAAACCATTGATATACTGAGCAACAGGCACTGAATGGGCCGGCCAAGGAAAACAACAACAGCTGAGAGAATCACTGTGAGAGCTGTGAAGAAAAACCCCAAAATAACAGGCAGTGACATCACCAACAACTTCCATAGGACAGGGTTGAAGGTATCACAAGCCAACAATCGAAGAAAACTGTGAGAGCAGAAATATAGAGGCTATACCACAAGATGCAAACCACTCATCAGCACTAAGAATCGGAAAGCCAGATTGGAATTTTCAAAGAAATACAGAGATGAGCCACAAAAGTTCTGAAACCAGGATTAACCTCTACCAAAGTTATGGAAAGGCCAAAGTGTGGAGAAATAAAGGATCTGCTCATCTGTGAAACATGGTGGAGGTAATGTCATGGCTTGGGTTTGAATGGCTGCTTTTGGAATGGGCTCATCTTTTTTTGGTGATGTAACACATCGTAACAGCAGAATTTCAGAAGTTTACAGGAACATTTTGTCTGACTATTTACAGAGAAATGCATTCAAATTAATTGGGAGTAACTTCATCATGCAGCCAGACAACAATCCAAAACACACTGCCAACATAACAAATTACTTTATCGGGAGGGGGAGGGGGGAGTGGAAGATTTTAGACTGGCCAAGTCAATCACCAGACCGTAACCCAACTGAGCATGTATTTCACCTCCTGAAGAGGAGACTGAAGGGAGAAACCCCCCAAAACAAACAACAACTGAAAAAAGCTGCAGTCAGGAAAAACTTCAGAAAAGAACAACCAACAATGTGGTGATATCAGAGAGTCGCAGGCTTGATGCAGTTATTGCAAGCAAGGAATATGTAACGAAATATTAAGTGTTATTTACTTTAAATTACTTCAAGACTTGTCTGTTCCTATACTTTTGTTCGCCTAAAAATTGTGTGGTCTGATACAAAAGATTATATGTTTTGTGTTGTTTAACACATCTAGATGTAAATACCAGGAAATAAAAGATTAAACCCCAAACTCTCCTATCTTTTGATCTCAAACCCAAATGTCTGGTGTGTAGAACAAACAAATAAATTGGCCTTGCTGTTCCAATAGTTTTGGAGGGGACTGTATCTGGCAGTTGATGCATTAGCTTTGCTTTAACTTAATGTTTGAGAATTCATTTGGACAGAGGGTGGCCCTGTTTTATTTACAGTCAAATATGTCTCTAGGGATTATTATTGTTTTTTAAGAAAATCACTGGTTTATAATGTATCCTCTGGAAGGCATACCTCACAAGTAAAATTTCATTATATTGCTCATTTCCTCCACAGACATGTTGTTAAAAGCAAAGATGGCTAAGATTCAATATTGAGGAGAAAATAAGATTTATTGAGCAAGATCATACATGTTGCAAAATAACTCACTCCCCAAAGTGGAAAAAATTGCTATTGCATCATTTCCTCTGCTTTTCATCAGAGGAAGTTGATAGAAAGTTGTGTGAAATCATGCAGTGAATAACACACATGCATTGCTGCCTCCACTGATTTTAACTAGGACACTTACCCTACATTTTCACTTATCAGGTCAGAGTTTAGTGCATAAGGGCTCTGGTTGCCTCTGTTTCTCTTCTATAATGAAAGGGTCTATTAGACAGTGCATAAAACTTTCTGAGTGGGTGAGGGGGAAGATTTATTATGTACTGCACTGGAGGTCATAATTTAACAGAGCATGTACACTCACTATTCCATTTAATGAGAACATCTGTACATCTTTATGCAGTTATCCAATCAGCCAATCAGGTGGCAGCAGCACAGTGAGTAAAAATCATGCCGATACAGGGCATGAGCTTCAGGTAATGATCACATCAGAATTGTCAGAGATTGTCACACACAACTAGAGTTGAGTACATCTAGAGTTTACACAGAATGGTGTGGAAAAAAATCCATCCTGTTTGTGAAGAGTCTGCAGGTTGAAACCTTGTTGATGAAAGAGATAAGTGGAGAATAAACAGACTGGGATAAGCTGACAGGAAATCTATAGATCTCTATAAGCACTCTTTACAAACAGAGTGAGGAGAAAACGTCTCAGAATGCACATCAAACCCTGAGGCGGGTGGGCTACAACAGCAGAAGACACATTGGGTTCCACTTCTGTCAGCCAAGAACAGGAATCCGATGCTAACATGGGCACAGACTCACCCAAACTGTACAGTTGAAGACTGGAAAAAGACAAGGTGATTTTTTTCCCCTAATCTTCAACTGTCCAGTTTGGGTGAGTCTGTTCCCATGATAGCATCGGATTCCTGTTCTTGGCTGACAGGAGTAGATCCCAATGTGGTCTTCTGCTGTTGTAGCCCATCTACCTCAAGGTTTGATGTTTTGTGCACGCTGAGATGCTTTTCTGCTCATCACAGTTGTAAAGACTGATTATATGAGTTATTATATCCTTCTTGGCAGCTAAAACTGATCTGGCCATTTTCTTCTGACCTCTCTTAACAAGGCATTTCCACCCACAGAACTGTCACTCTGTGTTTTATGTTTTTTGATGTTCAAATCCCAGGAGATCAGCAGTTTCTGAGATACTCAAACCAGCCCTTCTGGCACCAACAACCTTGCCACGATCAAAGTCACAGAGATCACACTTTTTCTTCATTCCGATGTTTGATGTGAACATTAACTGAAACTCTTGACCTGTACCTGCATTATTTTATACACTGTGCTGCTGCCACATGATTGGCTGATTAGATAACTGCATAAATGAGCAGATGTACAGGTATTCCTATTAAAGTGGACAGTGAGTGTATATCTTATTGCACAATGAGCACTGCTACAGAACTACCACTCATAACATTTAACAAGTTTGGTATTTTGTTCTTATTCTGAATGCAATTGTGTTAAGTCTAATGGTAATTGTCTTGAATTGTGCAAGGCATGCATGTGGAAAGAAACAGAACCGGCAGTAAACTGTGACAGCTACTGAAATGACGTAGGCAGACTGAAAAAAATTAAAAAGGAGGATGTGAATGTTAGGTTAACACTGTGGTATTTCAATGCTGACTTCTAGTGGCTATGGTGATTATATCTTTGCTTGGGGCAAGGTTTGAAGTGGGCAACTAAAAAAATATAGAAGACCTACAGTCATGTGAAAAAATAAGTACAACCCATGGAAATTGTTGCCTTTTTGGACATATTTGGACAAGCAAACATTTGCTCATCTTTGAATCAATTCCTACTAATAAAGTGGACACATTCTATCAAATGACATGTAAAATCGACATTTTGTAGTAACTTTCACAATTTAAATGAACAAAAAACAAAGAAACAAACAAATAAACAGATCAGTCACATGGAAAAAGTAATTATACCGCTACATTTATCACACCTTCACATCCCTAGAATTAGAATCAGGTGTTCGAGATTGGGTGCCAGTGATTAGAACCTACTTAGGGAGTGCAGGTGGAACCTGCCTTATTTATACCCCTCTCATATCTAGTGTCTGGTGTTCCTTTTGTTATTAAGGTATGGCACAGATTTCAAATGGCAATTTGTCCAGGACCGGCCGTCCCAGGAAATTTAGCCCAAGAGCAGACCATCTGATGCAAAACGAAATATCAAAGAACTCCAAAATTTTATCACAGGATCTGCTAGTAAGTCTTGCAACTGTTGGTGTCAAAGTGCATGCTTCTACAATCAGAAAGAGATTGCACAAATTTGACCTGCATGTGAGGCATGCCAGGAAAAAGCTTTGCAAGACTACAGTTTGCCAACGAGCATATAGGCAAAGACCAGGCCTTTTGGAATAATGTGCTCTGGACAGACGAACCAAAGATAGAGTTGTCTGGCCACAGTAACAGCAGATATGTTTATTTCAGACCAAAGACAGCTTTTCAGAAGAAGCACCTCATACCAACTGTGTAGCACCATGGTGGGAATAATATAGTTTGTGGTTGCTTCACTTCCTCAGGGACTGGACAGCTTGCATTCATTGATTCAAATATGAATTCTGCCTCATATCAAAGAGCGTTTGAAGATAATGTGAGGCCATCTCTCTGAAATTTGAAGTTGAACTGAATGTGGCACTGAAAAAAAAAAAAAACGTTTCTTTTTATTATTACATCATTTCCTTGCAATTAGTTTAAATAACCAGACTGGTTAAATTGTGAAAATAAATAAATTAATAAATAAATAAATAATATATATAAATAAGTATATAAATATATAATTTATATATATTAAAAATTAGAGTTATCCAGAAATGGCACTATAGTGCCTGTAATCTAGTGAAGTGGCAGTGATGTCTTGTGTACTGCTGGCTGTGAAAAAGAGGCCATCTATAGCAGTGGTTCTCCATTTCAATCAATAGAAATCAATGTTATGTTTTCTTAAATTTCATCCAGCTCATCCACTAGTTACAAGCTTTCCAAGAGTCAGGTGTGCTAGAACAGGGTATACATGAATATATAGCATATTACATGTGTGATGTACTGCAGAGGTTTGTGAGTTCTGGTTCCTAAAAAGCCAAAATATGCAAAGAAATCCATTGTATGGTGTTTTTGTGACAGTAAAGGTTATCTTCTAATGTTGTTATAGGATGGATTATCGAATGTTAAACAATATAACTTTTAAAAATTCATTTACAGTTGGTGTTTGTGAATGATGTATTTCTACTTACTTTCTTTTTAATAATAAAAATAACATTACAGGAAAATTGACTAAAAGTATGGCTTTATTCTGTTTTTAAATGAAACTTTATTAAATAATTTTAACACTTATTACAATCACTCATACATACATATCATACTCATACATACAAAATAGAAATACACATATCTGTAACATTCCAACACAGAATATACATATATTGCACATACATTCATACATATATACATATTTACACAATATTTACAGAATATTTTAAAAATATTTACACAAAGTAAATATACACAAACTCCCCAGCAAAGTATCCATGAAGAAAAAAGGGTTTTATTCCTCCCCAACAACACCCCCATGTACAAAAATACCTCAAGTTGCACTAGTGAAAGAGCCTTGTGCTATCCTGCCATCAAGTGGTCAAATAGTACAAACAAAATGTTGTGAAAAACAAACAAACAAACAAACAAACAATGTGTATACACTTTATGCATGTGTAGAAATAAAACTATAGGTTTAATTCAGGAAAACTGGTACAGTTTAACTCTGCAGCATTTATTTTCTTTCCTGAGAAGTGAAAGTGTAAATTAATGTTTAACTCTGCAGCATTTATTTTCTTTCCTGAGAAGTGAAAGTGTAAATTAATGTTACTAAGCTCTTGCAGTTTTGCAGTGCTTCATAGAACATGACTTAATTCATGTAACATCATTTAATAGGGTATGGTATGTGGTAAGCATCAAACAGGGAGTTGCCCCTCAAAAAATCTGAATTTTAAATTGAATAAATATAAATTTTCCATCCATCCATCCATACCTCTTATCCTTCAGGGTCATGCGTAACCTGGAGCCTATCTCCGGAGCATCGGGCACAAGGGGGGGCACACCCTGGACAGGGTGCCAATCCATCGCAGGGCACACTCACACACACATTCACACACTATGGACACTTTGGACATGCCAATTAGCCTAGCATGCATGTCTTTGGACTGGGGGAGGAAACTGGAGTACCTGGAGGAAAACCCAGCAGCAGTGGAAAACATGCAAACTCCACACACACAGGCCAGCGGCAGGAATCAAACCCACAACCCTGGCAGTGTGAGGCAAACGTGCTAACCACTAAGCCACTGTGCACCATATATATACATTTTATTTAAATAATTTAAGATGATGATGATGATGATTATTATTATTATTATGATTACTATTATTATTATTATTATTTAACCAAACATGGGTTGGTAATTTGAGATATCATGGTTATTTTTATGACAATATTAAAATGCGATATGTAGAGAGAGGAAAAATTAGGAAACACCCCACAGCTATGGTTAAATGGTGATGGAGTCTATGTATATTAAATTGTGTTTTTAGGAAGCATCTTAATAAGCAGGGGAATAAGGTAGTCTGGGAATTATATAGTGTTTCTTAGGCCTGCTACTTAGGATGCAGAGATTTTTATTTAATTTTATAAAGGATTGATCTTGAATTTGGAAACTATTGTTTCTAAACCCTGCTATTGTCGTTACTGCTGAAGTGAATTATAAGAAATTAATGATCCTTAATGTTTAAATGTGATTTACTGGTGACATGAACAAGTATGCTACTGTATTTTCTTTTAATTGTCATTGTGTTTCAAAGAAAATGCCTAAACCACTGAAACTCCATTACAAATGACCAAACATACCATCCTAAACTACCATATCACTTTAGTCAGTCTTGATAAAAAGGTAAGCCATATCTGTTTCCTGTTTTTCCCATACAAAGTATATTCAGGTGTAAGTCGATAATTATGTTTGCTCTCACTCTTCATTCGTTTTTTTTTTTTTTTTTTTTGTAATAATGTGACACAAATACCACATTAGCACTTTTTAATGCTCTCAGCCAACGAGAGACTGCAGATCCAGGCCCATTTCCATATTTATTATAGGAATGACTTCAGTGTTTACAATCCAACTGACCTTATTTACAGACAGAAATGATCTACAGCACCTAAATACTTGTTAAAGCTACCTTGTCCAGGAGAAAATGGAAAAGCAGCAATCGTCTGACTGGCTAATTTCCATGTTGGAAAAGAATTGTGACTATGTACTATCCTTGGAATTGTACATTTGTACTTGGAATTGTACTTGGAATTGGAATTGTACATTTGTACACATTCACATATGTGAATTTCCTACAGGGAATTTCACTATCCCAACTAGAATTTTAAGTATGCATACTTAAAAAATAAGTATGCATACTAGAATTTTACGTATACTTAAAAATAAGTATGCATACTTAAAATTCTATTATGCATACTTAAAATTCTAGTATGCATACTTAAAAAAATAAGTATGCATACTTAAAATTCTAGCATGCATACTTAAAATTCTAGTATGCATACTTATTTTTTAAGTATGCATACTTAAAATTCTAGTCTGCATACTTAAAATTCTAGTATGCATACTTATTTTTTAAGTATGCATGTAAACTTTGTGTCCATACTCAATTTGTGTACAACTTTTTTAAAAAATCATACATATTTTGCATACTTATTGTTTAGTATTTGTACATTTGCTTAAAGACTTTTATGTATCAGTAAATTAGGTAAACGTTGCTTAGTTAACTAATCCATATGGTAAGCTAGTTAAACTTTAGCTGGCTTATGCAACTCTGACCAGGATGAATAAATTGGATGAATTAAGCATTTCAGCATGATTCAGATGCTCATACTGACATATAAGGAATAGTGAAACCCTACGGCTTGATAAATGACTGCAATGGTGAGTCGGCATAATGGGCAGTGTAATGGGTTCAGTTTCCTGTGACCCTGTGTGGGTTTCCTACAGGTTCTCTAGTTTTCTCCCACGTCTAAAAATTTTTGTATGCATACTTATTTTTTATGTATGATGCATATAAACTTTGTGTATATACTTAGTTTGGGTATAAATACAAAACAATAAGAATGCAAAATATGTATGCTTTTTAAAAGTTGTACACAAATTGAGTATGGACAGAAAGTTTATATGCATACTTAAAAATAAGTATGCATACTAGAATTTTAAGCATGCATATAAATTTGTTTCCATATTCAATTGGTGTACAACTTTTAAAAACGCATACATATTTTGCACACTTATTGTATAAATCACACTTGATTTATAGTATATATAAATCATGGTACAGTAAACAGAAATATAACTAATTGATGATGTACGATCATGTGTAAACCACCAGTCTGTATCTAAACGACACTTAGCCTTAGTTATCATCAACTAACATTACAATGATCAACCTCCTATGCTTTATATGATGGTGTTCGCTGTTTTGAAAATAAATTTAGTTTTAAAGACTTCGATTCATGGTATTTGTATGAGTTTCTGTTGTTGAGTAAAATTCGGTATTATGTTTAAAAAATTGGTTGGAAAAATATTCTGGTGATCTCTTATAGACATATGATACATTCCCCAGTTAACAAGGTTGATTTCTTTGCAGACAAAGACGGAAATCAATTTGATGTAAAGTACAATTAAATAAGACCAGAAAAAAAGCCAACACAATGCCACAAAATACAACACATATAGTAATGGCCTGTGAGTGCACTACAATTATTAAACACACAGGGGCGTTAGAAGAGCACAATGCACACCATCAAATATTTATAAACTGTAGAAGTTTAATTTGTGTTCATACAATTTTCTTATGATTCAAATATGAATGATAATATTTTGAATAGTTTATTGCTTCACAATAAAATGCGTTGGTTGGATACATCCATTTATAGCAAGACAATACATTCAAGTTAAACACTGTTGTCATACAGTATCTTTTACGTTATTATCATTTTCATCAGTGGCTTGGAAAGCGATCCAGCACACCTTTTACCTCCCACAGTGCAGCAGGTCACAGTCTATGCTAAAATAAGATTGCACATATATGTGCCAACAAAAGTGAGTGCATGTGCCCTGTATGTGCGCACCTTCATGCAGGAAAATAGATGTACTGTAGATTTTAAGCATCTTCATTCACCTTAAAATGTTTATCCTGAAGAAGTATACAGTGGGTTTTTCTGTGCATACAGAAACTTCGGTTCATGTCAGAATGCCACCACTTGTAACAAAGATGCAACCTCCTGAGTGATCCTTATCCCCGAAAGGAAGAAAACAATAATCCGGTCACTCAGGTGGCTGTGCACAATTTATAAAATACAGCTAGAGTCAAAAATACTGATTTTCTGTTCAAATGTAGTAATAATAGCCATTATAATAACAGACATGCCACAGGAACAACTGGCTTCAGATTAGATCATAGAAATGGCTTATTTACAGTGATTTGGTATGATTTGTGTTTATTAATTTATTATATGTACTATAGTAGTCTATTTGCTGTTACAATAACATAAACTAAATCTTGGCTCAATAACAAAATAGGAAAATATTTGCATATATGTGAACCACTTAATTCCATTATAGAAATTGAAACAACGTAAACAAACAAGTAAATCGTGTAATTTCTTCGCTTTCTTGAAACAGACTATGTGTTACTAGCAAACTGATGAGTCACCTCCAGTGACATTCATTAACCTTGAAACAATCTAAACACATTATCCCATCTGAACACTGATCAACTACCATCGGGGAAAAAAACCCAAAATACAACATCACACCACCATACCGCACAGCACACAGCCATGTAAAAAGAAGGTGCCATTCCTCATAGCACTAATAATGTAAGGTATTATGAATATTTGCATGCATGAGCAACAAGGGTATTTAAATATAACCAGCCCTTCTGATTACAGCCTACTGGTTACAATTTTCACTTATGGAGATTGCATATGTCCTTATATACTGCACACATTGAAACACTGCACACAGCTGCCTTTCCACATGGACAACAGCGACGGCAAACTTTTAGCACTGAACGACAACACCTGACATTTCCACAACTGCCACAGACACAAACACATCTGCCCTTTACTTGGATTAAGATCTCCTGAGCCTCTTGGATTTGGTGCAGGATGGAGTGCTAGCTGCCATTTTGGGAGATTAACAGTGATTCTTCGGCCCTGCTGTGTCAAATCATGCGTCACAGACAAACAGTACAGAGACCCAGAAAGGGGAGCTGGCGTGAACGGCCCAAAAAGAAAAAAATAAAGTAACCGTTCCAGTCATGGATGTACATCCACTCCCCCTCCTCTACACCTGTAAGGAAGCACTGGTTCAAACAAGAGGACTGTTACCGTTATATTTATGCATAAACAGTAAATGTAACATCAAGATCTGTGTTTGTGGTCTTGTCAGTAAATTAAATTCTGAAATTTGTCTTCCATACCATTAAAGAGCTTGGACCCAGTTTTTAAAGTTTCAGCTGGTCCTTTCTAATTTAATAAAGTCCTCGACTGTCAGTTTGGGTGTACAGAAGCCATGAGCAGACAGGAAATCTTATCATTTCAGAATGGAGCTTCCACAGCAGGAGTCTCTGAGGAACTGTACAGTATATTTATCTCTTGCTCTCATAGACATTCTGTATCGCATTGCTGCCTTCACAAAAATCTCATATTCCTTCACGCTTCAAAAATAAAAAAGGATCTCTCATGAATTAATTGTCATTAAACACTGCTTCTGTTTTTATTGCTCCTTTATTGCATTACAGCAGAAAAGAGCTGATGTCTTTCCTTACTGCAATCATAGTGTGACCTAGAGTCTTCACCTGATATGTCTAAAGTGCATTTTTGTTTGATTTTATTTTTCTCCAGGGAAGAACAGATGAAAGCGTGTAAATGTGATGCATTCATTTTGTTTCACTGAGTAGCATTCCTCTTTTTTCCTGTGTGTATATAGATATTCGGGCTGCGCCCATGCAGAGCCAATTTAGACATGCTATGCTGCTAAGTTGAGAAGGTCCAGTCAGAGCGAGTGTTGCCAAAGACATAAGTCTAATTGTCTGAGATCATGGACAGAGAACTGAATCCTCATTTCCATGGACAGATGGAGCAGAATGTAATGTCTTTGATTGCAATGAACAACTGGTGTGGGACATGGTGGTTTTCAGCAACAATAAAATGTTGAAAAAAATGTTGTAAATCTGATAGGGATTGTGGGTGGTAGGTCCAGTCTGGAAGTGATTCAGAAACTAAATGTTTCAGACCTCCTGACACATAGGCAGATTGACAAAGGTAAAAATGTTGTACTCGATCAAGATGGAGAAGCACAGGAAGATGGTGTACAGCAGGAGCACGTACACACCCAGCTTTTTGTCCAGCTTCCACCTGTTAACATGGATCCCCAGGACCTGTGCAGAAAGAAAGAGTATAAATGTACACAAACATGATAAATGGCCTGCACTTATATAGCGCTTTTATCCAAAGCACTTTACACTGTGTCTCATTCACCCATTCACACACACACTCACACACCAATGGTAGCAGAGCTGCCATGCAAGGCGCTAACTTGCCATCGGGAACAACTTGGGGTTCAACGTCTTGCCCAAGGACACTTCGGTATGTGGAATCATGTGGGCCAGGAATCGAACCGCCAACCCTATAATTAGTGGACAACCCGCGCTACCACCAGGGCCACAGCCGCCCGTACAAACATGTAACGTGTACTCAGATGTCTGTTCATAAAGGTCACTCAGTTATAAAAAGGTAAGGCAACTAAACTTGTGGTATTTGAAGGTATTTTGTGACTCATCCAAGGGCGACATCACTACTTCATGAGCTTTGCAATTCCCTTGAATGAGTGGCAAAACATCCTCGAGATTATACAAGTTCAGTCACCTTTTCATTCCACACTGGGGAAGACCAGGAAAGCTGTGGGATGGGCGGCCAAGGAAGTTTAGCAGTCCACTGGTATGTAGATGAAATCCAATGGATCATTTTCAACTTGCCAAATGAGTTAATATTTTCTTTATTTTGCTAAATAGTTTGGTCTGCTGCATTTTTCTGGTAAGAGCTGCCATATTTAACACTTATAACACTACATGAATAATCAGGCACAAATACCTGAATTAATACTTACTTAAATATGAACTAAAGATGAGTTAAGGCATGTACTAATTATGAACTAATGAAGAGCTAACCTTAACTACGATGCGAGTCTTATGAATTCATGAGTAAATAACGACCACCTAAAGTACAAGTTAGTACATGTTTGTTAATGTACTGTATTAATTAACACATAGGGGTAAACTAAATCAAACATTAATCAAACATATAAGAAAGAATATGAATTAAGCGTGCATAATTTAAAATTGTTTATATAATTTGCCATATGCAGTGGCACACACAAACATCATTGGATGGCACTGGATTACTTTCATAATTTACACTGATCCTCCTTATTGAATGTAGAAAGACGCACTAATAATAAACAACAGTAATTTCATCTCAACCCATTTTGCATCATTCTCCATACATTTCTCTTCAAAATCCCACTGTAGTACTAGTACTTGATTGAGGTGGATAGGGCCTGGGGCACTGCACCTTTGCCCACTAGCGTGAAATGAATACAGTAACATTTATTAATTTAACAGACACTATTATCTATTAACATCTATTATCATTTGTAAGTCGCTTTCTCATTTGTAAGTCGCTTTGGATAAAAGCGTCTGCTAAGTGAATAAATGTAAATGTAAATGTAAATATATTATCATTTAAAACCAGTGTTTTATAAAATTATTTTCCGCTTTTAGTCGTAGATGTCGTTGTGTTTATTTTGACTGCTTTACTGCATCTATGTCAACTAGCTCAACTCTCCTGGCTTTAAATCGTTATGAACAGTTGTGAACCCATTTCTCTCTTGTGCTCTTGCTCATGTTTTGGGACACTGCCCCTAAAAATGGATGAAATTATTGGTGATTATTATTAGTGCATCTTTCTACGTTCGATAATAAACAAGTTGAAATTATGCACATTTAATTCATATTCTTTCTTATAGAGCATGTTTGATTTAGTTTACCCCTACATGTTAATTAATACATTAACTAACAAACATGTATTAACATACACTTAAGGTGTTCGTTATTTACACATGAATTCATAAGACTCATGTCGTAGTTAAGGTTAACTCTTCATGATTGTAAAGTACATGTTGTGGGTCTCTGGCTATTAGTTACTTTCATGCAAGTTTGTGTGTTTCATTGGGGGCCCTTATAAAATGGTTTGTTCCAGGACTTGGAAATATGCATGGTGGACCTGCACACTATAGTATACGTTACATTAACTTACAGTCAAAGCCACTGAGCCCAGAAGCAGCACCACAGAATACACCAATCCTCTACTGTTGATTTTCACCTGAGACAAGAGTAGAGAACTAGAATTTACCAGTGCAGTTTTTCACATTTTCAATGTCAGCATTGCTGCACTCCATCCAGTTCTCCTCTGTGAATATGTGTGGGTGTGAGTATATTCGTAAGGGAGAGAGAGAGTGACAGATACCACAGATCCGTAGTTGACAGCCATCGTCTGGAGACCCCAGGGAACACCGAGCCCAACCAGGATATCAAAGACATTACTGCCGATTGTATTGGAGACAGCCATATCGCCCAGGCCTGTGGATGTAGACACATAATACATCATAGATAAACAGATACCAAAACCTGGAAAGATTTTGTAGTAATTGTCAAAAATGGTCCGCTCCTAAATTGAGTATGAATTCACACAAATGATACCTTGTCGAGCAACTATAAGGCTAGCTATACAGTCTGGAACACTAGTGCCGGCTGCAAGAAAAGTTATGCCCATTATAACATCAGGTATTCCCAGTGTGTATCCGATAATCGTCACCTGCACAGAATAATAAACAAACAATATTAATTAAACATGTCAGAATATGACATTGTGACATTGTATACATTCATTCACAAAGAAATTGTAAAAACTATGTTCTTTGCTCCAGAGCTGCTCAAGTGGTGTATTAAATAGACAGGTGATGCTAAAACTCAAACACACTCACCATCCACACCATGAAGTATGAGAAGACAGCTATCCACAGAGTGGAAAGAAAAAAGGAGAGCATAAAGAAATTCTCCCAGCGTGGTTTCGCACAGTTCGGCACGGTGAAGTACAGCAACAACAGTATAGGCCATGAAATGATGAACTTCACTCTGTTCATAGCACCCCCTGCAGGTACAAGGAAATAACACTGCACCTCATTCACAGTGTCATTATGGCAATAGGCTCACTGGTGAGATTTGCTTGCACAGAAATACTTTTAATCATAAAGTTTGATACATGCCCTGTGGACTGTGCAATAGCTTTAATGAATGTCTGGCTCACAAGAAAACACATACAATGTCCATATTAAACGTGACTGGTGCCTCCTGAAAAGGTCCACGAATGTTAAGCTGATAATCTTTAACAATAAGTCCTAGGTTCCTTTTCCAAAAGGATTTTGTTCTTCTGCTAACAAGAGAAAATTAGACAGGCATTACCTTCTTGTGTGTATTTTTTTTTAAATACTTATGCAAGAGCTTTAATACTAATTTACATACTAATACTAATTTATTCATCAGCAGATTTTTGAATGCATAGCTGAAGCACCATTACTAGCCAGCCATATATTTTAGAAATAATTATAAGATTGTTCTCCTAAGTCATAATCCCTCTGTATTTTGTAAGTAAGATTTCTTTAGTTGTACATATCACTGAAAGTAAACAAGAAATTTTTACTTTCACAGGAAAGAGGCAGCCAACTGTCAACTGTCAGGAAAGAGGCACCCAACTGTTAGCTGTTCATTGCAGTCAACCAACCACAAGCTTTTTTGGAACCAGTGATTTTCACATTTAGCTGCCATCAAAATCTTGAAAAAAACCCCCCAAAAAACCTGAAATGATGCCATGAACTTTCTGTGACCATACCTTGCTCAGAAAATCCATGGAGTCACATTGTTTAAAACTTTGTTTACCTCTTGGAAGCTGGTGGATGTACAGTATGTGTGCTTATACAGAAGTGTGGATAGCCAGTAAGAGTGCAACCTTTGAGATTCTGAAGTGCTCACTCACACCTGACTCTAATAACTCAATCCCAGTGATTGAAAACACCTGACTCTAATTTCACCTTTATTATACTGCTAATCCTAGGCATTCACATACTTTTGCCACTTACAGATATGTCATATTTGCTCATTTTCCTCAACAAATAAAAGACCAAGAATATTTATTTTTGCCTCGTTTGTTTAATTGGGATCTCTTCGTCAGATTTGCAAACAGTCCTAAAAATAGATAATGTTTTAGGTCATATTTATGCAGAAATATAGAAAAATCTAAAGGGATCACAAATTTTCAAGCAGCACTGTATGATTGTGAGACTCTCTAACCAGGTATGGTGAAGGGTGAGGACAGCTCATTATCCTCCTCCTCTGTTAGTTTGTCCTCTGGTACGCTGCCGTTCTCCATTGTTTCTGCTTTCCCATCAGCCACTAGTGTGCCATCCACCCCATTAGATGCCTGCATTAGCCGCTGTTGCTACAAAAAAACGAAATTTTAGTAAATGTAAAGGAGTTAGTATCTCATAGCTACCGAGTCCATAGTAAGATTCGAACCATAAAAGTAATTATTCTGTTTTTATTGAATGTGGTTTTGTGGAATGTACTTTCTATCCTTTTTAAAGTAGATCAATCAGATTCACATTCAAGAGTGTATGTTTGCCAAACCTTATTTAAGTATCCTTATTTTTACACATATTTATAAGTACACTATATGGCCAAAGGTTTGTGGGCACCTGACCATCAAACTCTTATGTGCTTATTAAATATCGCATCAGTCACAATGGCATTAGTGAGGTCAGGCACTAACGTCAGGTGAGAAGGTCTGGAGGGCAGTCAGCATTCCCGTTCATCCCAAAGGTGTTCAGTGTGGTTGAGGTCAGGGCTCTGTGCAAATCAACCAAGTTCTTACACTGCTACCTTGGCAAACCATGTCTTTGTGGCACTCCCTTTGTGCACAGTTGTGTTCTTCCAATTTTGTGGCAACAGTTTAGGATAGGCCTATATATGGCTGTGATGATCAGGTGTCTACAAACACTTGGCCTTATAATGTATGTCTGTGCATATTTCAGTATTATTATTAAGTACTGAAGAATTTAATAAATTGGACTGGTCAGCCTCTCACACGTGCAAGGTGTTTCCTTAGTGAAAACATGGAAGATACCGAAAGAGCTCAGGTCATTGGACTGAGGAAGCCTAACAGGTGATTTCTAAATCCCAGTGGAAAATCCCCAGTGAATGGAAAAAGCCCCTTTTAATGCACTCTACTTCTGCTGTTTCTGCGTCAGTCTTAAATTCCATTCTTTTACTGCCAGTCAGTGGAAAATCACAGCAACCAGTTAAATCCCTTTTTATCTCACGCTTAAGACTCCTGCTGGCAAACTCTGGCAACTCCACTTCTTAACAATGACGTGCCCATTAGTAGATTTGAAGGCTGTACACCTCATTAATGATGAGTCGGCTCGCCATGCGCAGACGGGTTTTAGGCCCAAAACGGTTGGTGATCATGACTCTGAGGCCGGCCTCCGGGAAGCGGTAGTTTGGAGGACTGGAGTTCATCATCTCATCCACCATCACGACTGAACCACGAGTGTACATCTTACTGGGTTTTACTAGAAACAGATGAAAGATATGATGAGAGAGATGACAATATGCATAGAATTTGTAAACTAAGTTCACATTTGTAAACAAAACACAGAAATCTGGACAAATAGTAGAATGACACTGACCTTTCTAAACTCTACTAGTACTAGTAGCCTCTTTTTTATGCCAGTATACTCACCACTGTCACCATTCAGACTTTTTGTATTATATATTAGAAGTGGAAAGAAAAATGCTTGGTGTTGGATCATAGCATATATAGTCACAACTCTAACTCTGCTTTTCTTTCTCTCCATAGTGATAAACTAAATTAAAAAGCTGGTCAGTTGAGTATTTTGTGCTACACTACACACTCAACAGCTTTAATCATGTAGAAAGCATGTGGTCATTTCATGCAAACCCCAAAGGGTCACGCTGTCCTGTCTTGACGACTCATCTGAAACACTTATCTTAAGTTCAAAGTGGTGATGCAATTCGGCCTGCAAATGTGAAATCTAAATCTCAAAATTTTGATTCAGAGCACCCTGGGCAAATACACTGTTATATACGCACTCTTAAACACAACTATAGTAATAATAAGTGGAAGCTTAGTAGATAAGGATTTGGCCTACTAATCAGAAGGTTGTAAGTTCAAATCCCAGCACCAAGCTGCCATGACTGGATCCCTGAGCAAGACCCTTAACACTCAACTGATCAGTTTTATCTTGGGTCAAACGTAAGTCACTCTGGATAAAAGAATTAGCCACATGAACATGTACATCCAAGGTCTGGCAAATGATACAGTATATTATACACACATTATCTGTGACAGGACACCCAACTATTTTTGGTGCAGACTGAAGAACCACCGACTAAGTAGTTGATCTGATGTTGGGAAAAGTTTAATATTATAGCCATTTGTGGTCAAGAAGTCCAGGAGCATATAACTGGCCTGGCTGTCTCGATGAGAAGGATGTCATTCTCACTAGTAAACAGTTAGCCTATATGGAGGGAAGAGGGCACGTAGCACTCGCTTCTCCAAGTGCTTTCAGCTTCCCTATGACATTGCATGAACAGCAGCTGGTAAAGTTGCAGTGGAATTGGCCACAATTAAATTGGGAGCAAATGGGATGGAAGAACGGAGGAATGAATAAAAAAATAAATAAATGATGACCCATCATCACCTCCTAAAAGCACATCACCACTGTTAAGGACACTGTGAGACAAAAGTGGCCTACTTAGAGTAACAAAAACTCCTACAACATACACCATGACATCAGGGGAACCACACAGCAAACCAGTTTAGCACGGTAGGTCAAGGCTATTTAACAATACACACTTTCACGAACATTACTCATTGATATTTATGCCTTTTAGGCCTTATTACTTGAACATACACACACATATCACTTGCATGTGCAAAAATATTAAAATACTGTATGCACACACTACAAAGCAACAAAAATCCCCTTTACAGAACACACAAAACATGTGGTAAGGTTCATAGTACATCACACTCTCGCTGTCTCTCACACACACACAGGGCTCTGGAGGTAGAAGGAGAAGGTAGTAAGTATTTAGTAAGGCTAAGCAGACAGGCTTCACAGTAAATGTTAGAGGGTTTCTAATGCCACATTCTGAAATAAAGATACATAATCTATGCAGAAGGCAAGCAGTGACTCCCTCTCTACTTTACACACTATTAGCATTGGCAGCTAGTTTGCACATCTACTAAGAGGAAAAGCTCCAAAGTGACAGGAAAGAGGCAAGAACATGTTGTTAGTCTCAGCTGTAATCATTGTGAGTGTTTGTTGATTTGAGAAGAGGCAGAGCAGAAGGGACGAGCTGAGCTGGTGCAGAGAGAAGCCTGTCTAATTACCCTTACCTGAGCTGAGTAATGGCCAAGAGGGATCATCCCAAAACTGCTCATAATATGCATTACCGTCCTCCAGCTCGCTGAGCACTGCATTACCGTTGGCAACACCCTTATCTTCTGTCCCAGAAAAGTAGTTCTGCATGCTGGTGTTAAACCTGAGACAAGGAGAAATCTCCAACTGAGCCTTGCTATTTATAATAATTCAATATTTATTCAGTAAAAATGTTTTCTCTCCCTCAATAATATATACTGACATCTCTATTTTCTAAAAACATAAATATATTTCATAAAAATTATATTTAAAATGTAGGTTAATTACTGACCTTGCCTTGGTGTCAAAGATTCCATCAGTAAAGGAGCCATTTTAATAAACAATACCGTAAATTAAAAAAAAAATCACTCTTCCTACAATCTTGCTAGCTTAGTGTGCTTTTCTCATACGATGGGCCTCATTTATCAATCTTTTATTTGTAAATGTTTGCATAAGCCATACTAAACAGTAACACCGCATTTAGAAATGTTTTGGATCCTTTGATTTTCTTTATACTCGTGTGAATATGTTGATTAATAACACCCACAAACCTCCATAAAAGGCAAAGCTCACACAGCTGAAAGGATGAGCGAAAGGAAAAAATATACTTTCTCAGATGTAGAAGTGAAAGCGATTTTGACTCTTATCTTTGCCAGTAAAAAATATAGAGTATTTAACAGCATCAAGTGAGGTCAAACGAAAATGATCTGACATAAAACATGGAGGGAAAAATATATCAAGTGTACCCAAGTGATAGTGGACACCAAGCACATTATACAGAGAAACAATGTTTAATTGTTTCTTATTCAAAACAAAGTGTCTTGGCGACTCTCGGCCTGACACCATGTTAAAAAAGAAGAAGGGCATGCATCCACAGCAAGCAAATGGTCTGAAGCACACTAGAGAGAATACGACAAACTGCAGCTCGAGACCAGATCGGACACTTATTGCTGGCTGTAATAAAGTGTTACAGAACTGACTTATACACCTCTTGAGCCCATCCTCCTTTTACACAGTGGCATTCCTAATTGAATGACAATGAAAATTTATGGATTTATTATGGCTTGCTTTCTTTATTTTTTCATATTTAATATTTATTTAATTAATGACATTAATATAAATGACTGGGTTTAAATTTGTGTGTGTAACTAAAAGTACACAAACTATTTAAACTTGACACAGTATTCCATTTATAAAAGTGCAGTAACTCATTACGATTTATCTCATTTTTAGCCGATCAGTCAAGGTTCATATTAGTTAGCTTTTTTATATGTAAATTTAGGATACAAATGTTTTTCCAAAAGTATGGGATCTACATTCATTTACATACAGGATTTACATTCATTACCAGCTTGATAAAGAATACATTAACAGATTGGATAGCCATGGCAAAATGAACATAAGCATATTAAATTTATTTCGTAATCAGATAACGACTGTCCATATGTCAGCAACGTCATATAATCTAATTGTGTATTTTGTCAAATTCGCATTATTGCTTTTTTCTTGTTACTTCTCATGACAGTCTTTTTCTGCTATGTTTACATAATGTGTTTATGATATTTGTATATGCACCAAGGATTCTATAAATGCACCTGGGTTGACTGCCTGTAATGTCTCAATAACCAGAGAATTACAAAACATCTCTACTGTGTGGAAGAACTCACTTCATAATGATTATGTAGCCAACATACATGAGCATGAGCACCAGACTCTCCCACCTGTAGGCAGAGAGGAGTAGTCAGTAGGTCATGATTCTGCAACTGAAAACTAACCACAAACACTGCTTTTATAGTACTGGGACACTTACCATATAATCTGCCCATCATAGATGAACTATAAAAGGAGACACACTAAAGTGAACAATCATTAAATAAGTCCTTTTTTCTCAGAACATAAGAATCATCCTTTGTGTGATCATGTGTTTTTGTGAAGCTGATCCTGACAAATATGCTTAAGTATTACACAGAGGACACCCTTGCAAATATAACATCGTTGTACCTGTTTGCTCACAATATTACATTTTCTGCCGAAATTACTTTTTTCTTTTTGCAAATATAAAAATTTGGCATATAATATAAAAATGCATTTGCTTTCACAGCTGTCTTGAAATGATTTAGGGTTTACAATATACTGAAAGCATTCCTTTAAGAAAAACACAATAAACACATATTTATTATCACTATTAATATCATACTTACTACTATAAGTGCTACAACAGACAGTGTGTAGTAAAGGGAGTCCCGAAACACAGAAAACTTGGTGAGAAAGACAACCTTCAGAAAAGAGAAAAGAGCTTTCTAAAGGCAGTCGTTAAATTTAACATTGCATTAGATTCATTGTTCATCACTATGTTTTACTTTAAATATTTTTTTCCTTTTCCCTTAATTTGGTCACCTACCAATTCCCACCCACCAGCCATAGCTTCCCTATCCACTGCTACCAATTGGGGAGGGTGAAGGCTAACATGTGAATCCTCTGAACCAGATGAAAGGAGCCAACTGCATCATTTCCAACTGCTGCTCATGTGTAACACACTCAGAGGTATGCATTATCTGCCCTGTTCTGCATACATGAGCTCGTACTGTAGATGCCCGTGATTGGCTAGTGTCTCTGTGATTGACAAGGGTGAGAGAGTATGCCATCCCTCTCACCCAGAGATCATGGCCGATTTTGCTCCCTTGGTGCTGGCCCCATGACGGCTGTGGCATCGTCAGGATTCAAACTCTGAAGTCTTAGAACTCTTGCGATTTCCCCAAATATAGGGCAAATGCTTTCTGTTGTGCCACTCGACAGTCCTTAACAGATATTTTTTATTACAAGCAAACCATTTTTAAAGAGTAAAAGTACAGCACAATATTGTTACTCTCCCATTATGTCATTAGTAGGTAGGGCATAGTTTAACATGCTGTTGAGTTTGTTACACGTTTTTCACAAGATCTAATCCATAAAGATCAAACCAGCTTTTATTTTCAATTAGTGAGAATTACAGGGTAATATCTGCCACATATCATGAATCACATAAAAAAAATTGATAACACAGGTAGATGTTGACCTGCTATGGCATTACTGCCCATCGTACCTCCTCCAGTGCCCACAGGATTACCGCTCTTCCTTCATCCTTGTCACCATGCCTAACGCAACCAAAACCACACAGGCCTCCCCAGTGACTAAGGCTGTAGCCAGCCCCTCTGGCACCGTTAATTTATGCTCAGTGCCACTTGTTTCATATGGTTTTCTGTTACACCTAATACCACTCAGGCATGCTTGCCTAACACAAGCAGAGCCATACAGACCTTCCCAGTGGCTAAGGCTGTGACCGGCCCTGATGGCACTGTTAGTGCATGCTCAGTACAACTGGTTCCATATGGCATGGTCAGCTGTAGGGTCGTCAGCCTGGTACTACCGCTCAACAACTTATAACGAAATGAAAGCAATGGTACTGTTCAGCAACTGAAAATCGTTTCATTCATTTACTTCGAGCTAAGGCAGTTTAATGTGTAACACACCTCCAAAATTGTAAAAAAGTAAACATAAAAAAGTAAAAGGCAAGAGAACAACTGAAATGGACAAATAATGCAGTTACTATTTCAGAGGGAGGTTCACACACACCTGTCCAGCGAATATTCCACACACACCAATGATGCAGAGAATGTTGAACACAGCCGACCCCACGATTGTACCCACACCCACATCACCGTGTGTTATGAAAACACCTGCAAAAAAAGACAATATTTAGTCCCTACAGTAATTCACAGGAGCTTACATGGATGTGTGTGTGTGTCTCACCAATGATGGAGGCAAAAAGCTCTGGAGCTGAGCTTCCAGCAGCCATAAATGTTGCACCAGCTACATCCTCACTCAGATGCAGTTTCTGACAGATGACAAGAGAAGACAGAATACAGCATGCAATATCAGAGCAGGGGTGAGGTGATGGGAGTGAGCTTGATGGAGTGATTCTAAGTGGAGGCTGGTTTCAGAGCTTGAGCTTGAGTTTAGAGTTAAAGCTTCTATAATCCCACTTACTTCACAGATCTTCTCTAGAGACATAACAAAGTAGTCATCACACACGATAGCTAGAGCCAGGAACATGTAGACAGCCTAAAGCAAAAAATATATATATTTAATGTCATACAAACATTGAGGTCATTTAAAATTTTATATAATTTCTATTTTATATTTAATGAAGCAGAACTGTGCCTAATATGATTGTAATGTGCTTACGGGTCCTCTAGAGTCACTGAAGACTGTTTGTGTTTTTATTCATTTATAGATTTAGGCACCGTGGACACATGGGGTTTTCAGGACAACCGGTCACATGGCACAATGAACGGCTGACAAACAATTTATTATGATCATAAAGTTGTCAGAGCTGCTTCATGTATTCTGAATGACAGGGTCAATTGTGGAGAGCAGCCAAGCTTTGACAGCACAGTCACAGACACTGAGTTTACCTACAGCAAATATGTGTAGCAGGACAGCTCCTCGTGTTCGCTCTCGGTTTGTGAACATATCCTCAGGGAACTCATGGATGGCTGAAATGAGAATACATGTTAGATGCAATATTCACTTCTTTTCATGGGATTATAAGCACAATTAGTGAAACAACTGGCATCCTTTTATGAAGATAAGGCTTAGGACTACAATTGCTATGACAGCTTTAGGACTACAATTGCCACACACAGTTTTGCCCTGAAGTCTCCATCAGCGAACAGTGGATAAGTTTAACAAAAACAGACTTCATGTGAAAACTGTAACAAATCTCCTGGTTACACAATTACACTTTTGGACCATGTAGTACACAATTATAGAAGGGAAATAATATAATTTATATAATAAAATAATCCGTTTGTCACCCAGATGAGGATGGGTTTCCTTTTGAGTCTGGTTCCTCTCAAGGTTTCTTCCTCATAGCGTCTAAGGGAGTTTTTTCCTTTTCACCGTCACTTCTGGCTTGCTCATAAGGGATAAATTCATACATTTAAAATGTATATCCTGAATGTATTTATGTCTGCAAAGCTGCTTTGTGACACTGTCCATTGTTAAATGCGCTATACAAATAAAGTTTAATTGAATTGAAGATAAGATATTATATATATATATATAGTATCTCACAAAAGTGAGTACACCCCTCACATTTTTGTAAATATTTCATTAAATATTTACAAAAATGTGAGGGGTGTACTCACTTTTGTGAGATACTGTATATAAGTTAATATTAATTTTAAAAATATTTTTTTCAAGCTTAATATCTTTCTTCAGTAGATTTTTCCACAATTTATATTTTCTGAAGCCTTCCTTGGAGGGACAAACTACACTAATGTCTAACATGACTGATGTCCTTTAATGTCTAACATGGTTGTACAGCAGCCTAATTTAAAATCTATATGAAATGTAAAAAATCTCATTTTTAATTGTAATTCTAAATTAAGTTCAATTTGTTGGAAGTAACTGTAACAACAGTTTCAAATAAGATTTGGGAAAAAAGTGATAGTCTTGTTATTCCACTAGTGCACAGGCGTTTTTCCTGCAATAACACACCTCACTTAGGAAGGACTAATTGAGCTAGATGTGCTGAAGCAGGGAAAACACTAAAAAGTGCAGGGCAGGGGGCAGGACCAGGGTTGCGAACCTGTGTACTAAGGGGCAAAATATGACATATTATTAAAGTTCATTTGTAGGTTGTAACATAAAATGTGGAAAAGTTCAAGGAAGTGAAAATTACACAAGGCCCTGTATAATTTGGAACCATCATGTGAACCATGATTTTCTTTTTGTAATGAACTGCAGTCTGTTCACCTGTCTTATAGGTCAGTGGTTCCCAAACTTTTCCAGGACAAGGCCCCCAAATGGCATTAACATTTGACCGAGGCCCCCCTTTTCCAAGATGTCTTTAAAACACATTAAAAATTCAGACTTCTGAATATATCCCCCCCTTTTTTATTATTAATAATTACATCTTGCATAATTATATTAGATTAGATTTGGAATTGTGTGTGTGTGTGTGTGTGTGTGTGTGGTTGTCTGAGAGTGAGAAAATCATGTATTTGTTTATTTTTCACACAAAATTGTTGAGGCCCCCCGGGCGCCCCCTGGCGGCCCCCACTTTGAAAACCACTGTTATAGGCGATATATCCATTTGTATCCTCAGAATGCAGCTTTCAGATAAATGCTAATAAACGAACACATTACAAAGGAGTTGTTGATGTGTTACTGTTCATTAAGCTGTTTTTTTTTTTGTCTGGCCCACTTGACACTGCACTAACTTTAATGATAAAATGAGCAATGATGTAAAATGAGTTAGACACCCCTGTTGTAGAGGGACCTTTTCCACTTTCATACATAACATTTCAAACATTGTTATTCTTAGGTTTGTGCATGTAGTCTGTCCTGTTCATTTCACCGGGATGATTTTTCGCAGCATGCAAAACGGTCCGTTTAACGCCCCAATGGCTGTCAATGGGAGTGCTCACACCCAGGCGTAAACAGTGTGGCCTCAAAGCATCAAATTTTTTAATATCGAGAGGTACAGGGTTTTTTTGACGCGCCGTGTTAAAAACTGGCCGACCAATGAGATTCACACTTTTGTTCACGTGCCTGGAGCCGCTGACGTTACATAAAAGTATAACTTGAAGTACAAAAGTGTCTTACCAATGAAGAAGAAGCCGAAAAAGAAGACGAAGAAGCAAGCACCCACCAATTTAGTGAGAGTGCATAAGTGACATACCTGAAATAAAATGCTCACTGCTAATAAATCCTTCTGCCTACACACATAAACAAGGTGTCCTTTGAAAGCACCAGATTCAGAATTACACATTAACACTATATAAGTGTATTTATTATGCTGTGGCTATTTTTTTTTGACGACACTGAAATCTAAACATATATTCTAAATGATCCATTTAATTATTTCAGTGTTGTTTTCTACATTAAATAGCATCATTTGTTTCTTTGTCTCTTCCCTGCAAATGATAATCCGCTGATTGATAGTCCATTGTATGTATTATGCACCTGGCATATATATGCACATAAGTATTCTTGAACTCTTATTCAAATATCGAAGTGCCCCATTGAGGCGTTGTATTATCATACTGACCACAAAAAAGACTCATATTCAACACTTCATCAATCTGCAGTATCATTAACATTTTTGGGCATAATAATAGTTGCTTTATTACCCCCAACAACAAACCCAACAACAACAAAAAACAATTTCATTAAAAACAAAAAAAACAAAACAAAAACATAATCTGGGTCTTCCCATAAGTGTGTGAATGCTATTGCTATGACTGACATAATTCAAATCATTACCTTTTAAAAATAGTATAGTGTATAAAATTAGAATTGTAATGATTTAGCTTTAAAGACGCATTTGTTGCAGTAACCAAATCACCAAAGACCATTTCATAAAGATCTATACATGCTTTAGCGAGTTTGTAAAAAGTGTGTTAACGGCTTAAAGACGTAAATACGGCTCTCTACTTCTTCTTCTTCTTCTTCTTCTTCTTCTCAGTGATGAGCGGGTGTCAGAAACGGAAAGCTGTGCAGCGCCACCTTATGTACCTGGGTATTTCTGCTTTTCAATAAGCGCCATCTACTGTCAGGGAGTGAATTTACACTTTCATTGATTGAGTTTAATAACTGGGTGTGAACACAAAAAAAGCGTTGAAAAACTGACCGTTTAAAGCCTTGTTTATACTTCCGCCTGGCTCCGCACCGCGAGTCTCCGCTGACTGCGCGCGCACCTCCCCAAACGGACGAGGCGTTTATACTTGACGCGCTCGCCGTCAATATAAACCAACAGGAAGTAGCTGAGAGAAGAAGTAGTTTGTCGGAACAACCATAGCAACGCTTACAAACAAGGCGTCTCGTGTGTACAGCAGTTGCTGAATGCTGAGGAGGAATTGCTGTGTTTGTTGTTGATGTTTGTTTTCAGTAAACTTCACTAAAACCCACATCATGAAAAAAGAGCAAAGAATCATATAAGAATTATATAAAACTCAGCAAACCTTGAGATTATCACTTGTCACATTACAGCAAAATACAGTTATAAATATGAGAACATGTATTAAACTAAATTGAACAACCTAAATTGTTATATTTTATTCATTTCATTAAGATTTTTTATTAAACATGGACATTTACTTTCATTAAATAGACTTCTTATTTATTGTAGGTTCATTTTGTAAATGTTAGCAATTACCATAGACATAAACAAAAAGTGGGTGCTTCCTGCAAATGTAATTTTTCACATTTACAAAATCAGGTGATTATGTTCGCCCATCAATGCAAATGTCACTTTATGTTTAGAGACAAAAGAAAGTTAATACAGAATGATCAATATTTATGGCCGCCCATCCATGTAAACGTCTCTATGTATAAAGACAAAAGAATGAGGTTTAATCACTGTGTCTGATAGTGTAGTGTAGTGACTCGGTTTATTTGTAAAGATACTGATGAATGAAAACATGGTGAACCCCCCAAAAAACTTTCAGCTTTGGCTTTATTATTTCAACAGTATGTACAAAGCAAATCGAAATAACTATTTTTAAAAACCTTTCCATGAATGTTGTGCCATCTGGCTATCTCTATGGTCCCGTATGGATGGATCATGGAGATGACTGTACAATTGTACCTTTCGCCAAGAGTCGCCTAGAAGTCATTCATTTTTGGATGTGGTGCCGCGCAGCAAGTTACAAAAAATGCCGTGCACTCTGCCACACGGAATGAGACCTTGCGCACTCAATGTGCTCGACTGCCCACTCCGCGATGATGTCATGATGCGGACGCTTCGGGTATAAACCAGGCTTAACGCACTGCGAAAAACGTCCCGGTGTGAACAGGCCCTTAGAGTTCAAATCCAAAGTGTATTTTGTAAGAATTTTGCTAGAAAAATCAACATGATCATAAATTAGAACAAAGACAGGAACATTTGAAAAGACAATGTTAACCACAAAACCTTGATTTCCAAATGGTGTAAAAGCTGATAGTTATATGTGATGATGTTGGTATATATACAGCACACATGAGCAACATTATGAATTATTCACAAGAAATACGTGAATTCAGTTTTTGGAAAGAAAGGAAAAAATGAGCAAAAGTTATAAACTACAATTTTTGGCTCCATTAGTAAAGAAAGGAAAAATGTGACAGATATGTATTTTTAACAGTTGTGGGGATATTGGCAGCAACACATATTGTCATGTGTTGTCCAAGTTTAATCTGGTGGATGACATCCTGATGTCTCAGACCTATAGACCCAACCCAACTTTTCCCTGCTGGTGCTCTGTCAGGCATATAATGCAGAGATTTTCAGTTCCTCATGGTTTTGGCCATTTTGTTTGTTTGTTAACTGAAGCAATAACTTCATGGTTAAATGGATGAGGTCAAATAATTGATATTGCCAGTTGACATTCCTTGCTTGTGAGCTTTAATGTATTTCCTAGGATTTAACCAGTTAACAGACCTCTGCAAACATCAAAAATACTCCATAAAATTATGTGGCTGAGCTGCTGTGAGTTACCATGCATACATCATATGCTAGCCCAGACACGACAAATACTGTATCATCACACCTGAACTTCCCCTATAAGAGTCCGTTATAATCAATTTAAAAAAGTGACTGAGAGACAACAGCAGCACATGTGCAATGTCACATCTAGAATCAACACTAGATAGTTTCTTAGCTCTCTCGTGCAATGATGTGCAAAGACACAGCTGGCTAAGAACCACCTGAGCATATATCTGAGCAATTATTTTTGGTCTCCTGAAATGAGGACATTGTAAAAAAAAAAAAAAAAAAAAAAGGAAAAATAAATACACAAAAAACAAAAACAAAGGAACAAACAAATAAATAAAAGTTCTACACTGTTTACCCTATATGGAACTACATAGGCTTGAAATAAAGCAGATATTATGCACTTTAATATCTTGGCTATTAAGCTTTTTTATGTTTGCTTTTTAATCTAATAGGCCAACTGATTTCCCTAAAAAGATCTAAAGAGAGAAAAAAGACTCATATGATGTAACTATAAAGCACAAATAAAGGAACAATTCACGGATCAGTGAGAAACTGAACACAGCATTCCTTCATTCATTGGGATGCCAGTCCATCACAGGACAGCATGCACACACATTCATGCATAGAGGGGTGATTTTTACCAAATGAATCCCAAATGAACATGGGGAGAACATTCAAAACAGCACAGACAAAAAAAAACTGAATGGAAAGTACATAATACATTTTTACACACAGAAAAATATATCACAGAGCTTCATGTGGTCCCTGCCTGTTCCAAAACAATACAGTTTTTTAAAACCTAATGTTTAGTATCACTTTAAAAAAAATAAAATAGCTAATATAACACAAGCACAAGTCCACATACACCTGAGATTTTTGAGCTAATACACTAAGTGGTGCAGAACTAATACAGTCTCAGGAGGATGATTTTTAGGAATAACTCCAGCCTGAGGTTGTCCCTATTGGCCACTGACAGCCTCAATTGCACTCAACCAAATTTGGATGCCTCCACTGTCCATCTGTCACCCATGGTTCTGGCCCTCTGAGCCCTGGAACCCCATGTGACACTGTGACTATCTGCCTCATCCCGTTCTGACAAAGACACCACTGGCCCAAGTAGCTTTGCAGTGCACAATCAACATCCAATGCTTGGATGACAAAGCTACACTGACACAAAGCTACACTGCCCATCCCTAACTACAATGAACGCTATCCACATTGCCATCTGCTGGCGTGTGGATTCAGTTCAATATGATCTGTAGGCTCTAGTTCTACACAATTTTTTTTGTGACAAAAATGTCTATATGTACTTCAATACCAGATGACCTTTCATATTTATTTCATAAATTATGAGTTCTAAAATGGTGCTAGTGAATTTTGGGATGTTTCTTCGCTGTTTTCATCTGCCTCTTCCTGACTGCCATGAGCAACAGGGGAAAGTACAACAGAACATCGATCACATTTCTCTATTCACAGACAGCCCCCACCCTATCATACTAAGGGAATAGGAGATGATATGGTTTGGAGGACAGCCTCAAGGTCATGTGTGGGAAAAAGGATCTCATACATTCACACATTTTATTTGTGCACAAATGCAAGCTTATAAACATTTGCATATCCATAGCTGTTAAAAACACAATTATGGACTAACACCATTCTCCTGCTGGTAAATTGATTTCATACAGTAGAATCTTATATTCTAGGTGCTAATTATTGTTTTATGTAAAAAAGGAAAACATGTTTGGAGCACAAAACAGTGTTTAGCATTTAAATATGTTCCTTGAGGAACATAATTTATGACAACAAAAACTCTGTAGTAGACATAATCATACAATATCACCTGAGCACTTGCAGTCAGAGATCCTGAAGTTCTCTGTATGCAGTTTGCATCATTCCTTATGGAGCCATGGGTGAGCAGGTGTCTGACAATAAGGCATTTCTATTAGACCTTCAAGCGCCATCACAGGAGCTGACATGAGCATCCTTGCCACTGAGCTCCTGGTTTCAGCCTCCTATATTTTTACTGTTGGAACTTCTTCCCTCCACACTGAACAGATTACTCAAACTCCAGCTGGTGAACCATTAAAAGTGTTCACAAGCTCTGGCATGCAAGTTTAATAATTAATAGCAGTACCATTACAACGTCCCAATGTCTCCTTGGCTTTTTTAAGTCCTCTTTGTGAGAATGTACCACATATTTTTCCCATACGAATCTGTGACTGGGTGATTATCATTTGTTTCTACAGCAGATGTCAGGACCATTGCTTAGGCTTATAAGTCTTTATACTAGTAGAAATTCAGACACTGTGAGTCACTATGAATAATTATCCCTGCACCTGGCTAGACTTCACAGGGAAACTTCTGCCATTTTATGCTCTGAGACCCATGCTCAGGTCCAATTCACTCAGTTTTAACAGTAAATTAAAGGTTTGGTCAGTCCCTCCAGGATTTTTCGATTTTGCAATCGCAGAAATTAATACAAAATCAAGGAAACGCTGCAATATTTGGAGGAGTTTGCCATTTATTTTGCAAAATTAACACGGATATTTTGCAGGTTTGAGCCAAAAGGCATCATGTGACATCATCACAATGCACTTTCAGCCAAAGTATTCTCCGATTTACGTGCGTTGAACATGAGTACAGCAAAAAGGTCTAATTTACAAACAAACACCACTGCAAAAGACCTGCAATTGCAATTTTGCTAATTCAAGCAGTTTTTCACACACAAAAAAAACCCCCACAAACAACTCTGCTTAGCCGGCTTTAATTGGGGCAAGACCAGGGGTTGGGAGCCTATTGCTCACGAGCCATATAGGTCTCTTTCAGTAATTGCTTATGGCTCAACAGCAGGAATCCACATGAAAACAATGAAATACATCAAATAAAAAAATAAAAACAATCACGAATCATGAAAGCTAGTGTGTCAATTCAATTAAAACTCTACATGTTACATATTTTAAAATATTACATAATTCATAATCAATGCCTGTTTGTAATGTATACACCAACCAATTGTGATGTGGCACAATGAGCTCAAGTTTCATTGGACAATGTGGAGCAGAGTGGTAATTTCCCAGTCTAATTCATAAATTGGTTGAAAACTACATAGTCAGTCTGTTTTCAGTTTTTTAACAAAGGTGAAATAGCTAAAAGAAAAAAAAAAAATGTTATTCTTTCCAGGCCAAACGGACAGACAAAGTTTTGGAAGTCGCATTAATAAGTAGTGTTCAATTTAATCTTACTTACATGCTGCATTTTGTATTGATTTACCATTTGATGAAACTATTATAGATGGTTAAATGAAGTCCAAATGCCACACAGACAAATCGCTGGACTCTCAAAGATCCCAATCACAAACACTGGGTAGTTCTGCACCACATATCGGAGCACTTACAGCATCTCACAGATGATGAAAGCTCTTTACAAGAGAGCATCAGCAATTTCTGACTCCACTACACACTGCAAAATATCCCAAAGCACATCACAAGCCCTATTAGCCTGTGTAATTACTCCTCTACACAAACCTCCAGGCTTTTCTTTTACGTTATTTTTGATGAGTATGTGAAAAACAGTCATTCGATACTGTTAGGGTCACTGCTGAGATGGAAAACATGACTAAAAATAGCTTCCAATACCTCCAGTTATACTATGCATGAGGCAGTTTCAGCTCCAGAAGATTTCTTTGCCCCATGACTGCAAATCTTTCATAATCGCATTCCCTCAGCACACTGGCTCTTTAACAGTAGGGAATAATACCCAAGATCAGGATTCAACAGGCAATGGCTTAATTTGCCATTTGAATGCTTCAGAAGGAAATGGTACAATTGACATAGGACTGAGTTTGCTTGATGCACTGACATCAAGGTTACAGTTTAAATGTACCTATAAACTTCTCAACAGAGACCCATTCTGTTCAACTGAATTTGAACCAAAATATGATTAGCTCTCCCTTGGTGGCAAGAATGACATGGAATTCACCCATTACTATATCAAGACAATTACCACACTGTGGCACAATTACTGAAATAAATTATGTTCTTTGAGAGCTAAAGGAGAGAATAATGCATGTCCAATTTTACCTGGTTTTGAGCAGTTCTTTTCTGCAGTCTCATTGTCTATCACGGTGGCCATCAGCCTACGGCCCAGGTGGTCTGTGGGTCCAGCAAAGTGCTCCTGCACCATAATCCCATGACCTGATGTGGACACACACACACATCAAAATCAAAATTCAAAAGTCAAAATCACAGTTTTCAGTACATCACAGATTTAATTCCTAAACATTATTTAAAAGTACAGTCATGGAGCACTTTATTAGGAATTAAAAAATTACAGAACACCTTTGGGATATGGTAGAACGAGAGATTTGCAGCATGAAAGTGCACCTGAAAAATCTGCAGGAACTGCACAATGCAGTCAAGTTAACATGGACCAGAATCTCAAAGGAATGTTTCCAACAGCTTGTGGAACCCATGTCATGAATTTAAGTAAATTAAATTCATGAGTGTATATTTAGAGCCATAGAGCTTTCTGTCCCTGAACTGCCACTGATAGAACACATTATGTCCAAGTTGAAATTATTTGTAGGCCTATTTGTAGACATTGTTTGCTCACAGCTCCAGGCTCCGGGGTTCATTCCTGAACTCAGGTTAATGTCGGTGCAGAGTTTCTGTGCACCACACCTGGAAATATTGACTTTTGTGGTGTCACTATAACAGTGTGATTTTAGATTAAGTAACATAAACTTAACTTTATATTAGCTAGCATCAAGTTAGAGACTCAGACTTAAGGTACCTGCCTGATAACCTGATGACTAAAAATTGAAGAATATTAATGGCTTAATTTACTAATCCAAAATCCACTGAGAGGTTTAGGGTCACCTACCAACATGAAATGAAAGAAAACCTTATTTTATTGGGCATTTTATTTCATAGTTAAAGTGCATAAAAAGAAATGGTTAATACAGAAGGTTTGGAGGATGGTATGGGGATTTCCAAGAAATCTAAGCTCTAAGAAAGTACCTGACATTTGTAAAACTCAATAAAGCTGAAATGTACAGTATATAAGGCCAATTATTTGTAAATATGAAAGTGTGTAGAGTGCGGAGTACAAAATGTTTCACCAGTAACAAACGGCTATGGTGTACATCTTATAATCAAACCTACTACTTTTCATGTTGGTTAGTAAGAAGTGTGGGTATAGAGGTTTACCACAAATTATTTATTTTGACTTTACAGAAACTGACATTCATATAAAGTATGTACAGTTACAGATCATTTACATTCAGCATAATTATCCAAGTTATATATTTAACTATAATGCTTCAAGTTAAATTATTATTTATATCCCCCCCCATTTATTTTTTCCAATCCATGAGGAAAACTCTATTTTTACTAAATGAAGTTACAACAAATATTGCTAATGACCCTGGTTTATTTTTTTCTCATTATGCACTGATTTTTTAGATTTAATAAATAAGGCATGTTTAGTAGATGTGTCATAAGTGATCATGTACCTACTGTAAAAGCAAGGTGCATTCTTCTGCTTAAGCAACTTGCTGGGAAAATCCTTCCATAGTAGGGGATCTGCTTACAGGCATACTTTTTAAATTAGCCAAGTACAACCTCACTGGCAGGGCTCCTTGTGAGCATGTGCAGTTTTTTAGGCTTTGACTCAGCTGGTTTGAAAATGACCGTTGTCTCAGGAAATCGAAAAAACCTGTACACATTTAAACCTTGTCCACCATCAGGCCAGAAACACAGGCAGAAGCATCTACACTGTTTATAACTCAGCAGGACCAATCGTCAACCTTGTCCACATGATATGACACGATAATGATAGATCTCACAAGATTCATCATTACCTCACTTTTTTAAAGTTTAAGTAATTGTTAGTGGCATAGCAAAAAAAACAAAACAAAAACAAAAAAACAACTAACCACCACCTACTGAAAATATAGAACTTTATATAGACATGATTTCCCCATTTATCGACAGGAACTGAAAACTGTATTGTTTCAGTTCAATTTTCAGTACTTTTTAAAAAAAATTTATTCATTTATTTTTTTAAAAGCAGTTCAGTAATGGTATAAATAGAAATCTGTTTTAAAAAAATCACTTGGTATAATGTGTAGCACTATAATTAAGATTGGGAATGTGCATAAGGTTAAAGTCTGTAAGTCTGATTATTGTTCTTCAATTGCAATTCAAATTTATTGCTTTCTTTCATGTTACAAACTATCTTACTGTTCTCTACAAACATTTTGTTTTTGTTGCAAATCCTGTAACAGTATATTTCCCCTCACCCACTTTGTACAGATGGGTTACAAATAATTTTGGCTCCACTTCTTTCTTAAAAGGGAAGGGTCAAGGAAAATCAATACAAAGTTATTCTGACTGATCACTTTTATCCTATGATGAAACATTCTTAATCCTGCTAGGAGTGGTCTCTTCCAGGATGGCAATGCCCCTATCAACAGGGAACAATTGCTCACTGAATGGTTTGATCAAGAAGAAAATTATGTCAGTTATATGCTATGGCATTCACAGTTAGCAGAGATTTTGGTCTGACATGTTAGACAGCTCTCTCCATCATCAGAACACCAACTGTGGGAATATCTTTTGGAAGAATGGCGTTCATCGTTCCAGTACAGTTCCAGAGACTTGTAAAATTCTGGTGGCTTGTGGTAGCCCAACACCTTACTAAGACAGTTTGTTGTTTGTTTCCTTTAAAGTGAAATTCAACCCCTATCCGTTCCCATGTACTACGTCATTGTGTGTGTGTGTGTGTGTGTGTGTATATATATATATATATATATATATATATATATATATATATATATATATATATATATATATATAGCAGCACATAATATATAAAACGCTTTATGTGTAGCCTATATAAAATGTACATGCATTATGTTGTTTGTATGAGTGCGTTGAAGAGCATTCATCGACTATATACAAGACAAAAAAAACCCTTAGGGATTTGAGGACTTGCTCACAGCTGTCTCAGTCTCAGAGCTCTATCTAACTCCGTTTAGGCCAGCGAATGAAAAAAGGACTTGTAAAAACAAATTGATGAATGCACAGAGATCGTATACATGTAGACATATAGACTGGGCAGGATGTGTAATATGTCCTATAGGAGTTCCAGCAGGTCTGCTGTGTACACACTGCGACACCGGTCAGACAGGCGTGCGCACGCAAGCAACATACAATCTAATGTCCACATCCGATGATGCTGAATTATACAAGACAGCCAGAGCATTTCTCCCCAAAGTATGGCTAAATAAACGGTCCTCTCCCAGCAACAAAATCACGTGTATTGATTTGCATCCAATCCCCTTCAGTCGAAATCCTCCGAAATGGGATGAGCGTCCCACACAGACACGGTTCCACACCAGTACTAATAACTCGCCACTGTCCCGAAACGGTAACAGAGATCATACATTTCTGCCTAAACTGTGAATCTGCAGTTTGAATCTACAGATGCGTGTGAAATGTGATGAGTGAAAAACACTCCATCACTGAGTGACCGGAAGATGTCGGCCATCCCCATCTCCATGCACTCACCTGTTTTGGTGAGGAGCGCTGACATGCACCAGGCCGCCAGCAGCACTCCGCACACTACACACACTTGCGCCAGGAGCATCTCCCTCCGCTTGCGCACTCTGAAATGCTCGGTTATCATAGTCTTTTTGGATATGGAGCAACTCCGCTCCAGGTCCGACATGGTAGCCGTCGTCCGTGCGCCTTTAGCTCCAAAAACACAGCCGCAGATGGCCACGATCAGTGGGATATCGGTGATTTGTGGTGTCACGCTGTGCAGGATCTGTCTGCGCTCCTCATTTCGCGTGCAATTAAACCCTGCTGTAACCGGGGTGTGTGTGTGTTTGTGTGCGTGTGTGTGCGCGCGCGCGCGGCGCCGTGCGCGCGTGATCGTTTTGTCCCAGTCGCTGCTCTAATGCAGAGCTACGGTTCAGATGTCAGATCGTTAAATAGCCTGTGAGAACGATGCCCGCGGTGACACAACCAGGTAAAATGTTCATCTGCGATTTCAGTCAAGTCTGCACCAGCTCCCCTGCCCGAGTGCTTCATATAGGCTATTCCTGTACATCTTTTTATTTTTTAAGAATGGCTAAAAAAAATTCAGTAATGCCTATAAATATAGCCTACTTCCATGCATTTCTAAAAATGCTGCCCGTCACGATCTATTACAGCGGTCACAGATAAACACGCATGCACATCACTGACAGGAAGCTTTTTACTCGGCCCTCTCGAGCTCGGATCCTCCACGTGACTGGTTGTTCCGATTGAACACGTGACCTGGGCGCGAGCTTGTTGTCCCTTCTAGTGCTTTGAAATGTCAGGCGCGCTTACTGCTATACTCCGTGTGACCAAATTAGTACGCTGTTTATTTTAATACTACCTTTATAAAATAGTACACTATGGCGTATAGTACGTTAGTAAGCGCTTCCGATGTTGCCAAAGCATATATTAAGTCTTTTAATCGTTATCGCGATATTGGCGTTTTCATGAAAATGAGAAATATGAATACAGCTAGATTACATCATTAAGTAGGCAAACACATGCACTGTGTGAAACGGTATGCTTAAACATGTAAGGCTGCTATATATATTTTATTTCAAACAAATTTAAGTGATGCAAATTTTCTTCAAAAACTAGCTTCAAAATTAACCCCCACAAATATTTGGTGAAGCTTCAGAGTCTTGTAAAGTCTACCAAGTTTTGAGACAATTGTAAGGGATTTTTCAAGCACAATTGTTTCTATGCAGAACAATTCAAGCTCCTTCCTATTCTTACCTTTGTATGTGTGTGTAATACCCCTTGAAAGTTTTCAGTAGGGTTCAAAGGTGGAAACTGAGATGGCCTTTACAATTGTCTGTGTTCCCACAATCATTCCTGTGTTGATTTGGATGTAAGTCTTGTATGAAAGTTCCATCTATGATCAAGTCTTGATCTCTTGGCAGACACAACCAAGTTTGAGCTACAATATCCTGGTACTTAGCAGAATTCATAAATCTTGAGATCCCCTGATCCACTAAAAAACTGCCTCAAAACAACAGTAATCCCCAGCCAGCGGGTAAAAAGGTTTCAGCAAAATCTCAAAAGCCACCCAAAAGACCTGAAACTAGCCCAAAAATTCTCTCAGCCTTTACATGGAGAAACAAGTATTTTACATGTACTGTAATTCAGACATTATCCATTGCATAATTCTCCTTTCCCTCTCGCTATCTTTGCAATATATCTTACACTAGGATTCTGTACATTATAGACACTTACATATTGCCATTTTTTGGACATTAATTAGAATAAATTCAGATTATTTTCTTTAAAACATTAGTTTATTTTTAAACTCATCCAATCTGGCAACCCTGCTATTAACTCATTAACAGTCCTGTCCTGGCTAACTAGGCCTCTATTAATGTTTGTTGCAGTTCCTATTTTCAACCAATAATAACTCTATGGAAGCTAAGCGGGGAAGTGAGCATGCTGCTCCACAGTTTCATGTGACATAGAAAGGTGAGCCATTTAATCGAATTATTATAATTTTTTTTAAATCATTGGTTACCCAAAAGAGATAATTAGTATTCAAACAGATTAAAACAAATTAAAATGTCAGGGATTTGTAGAGGAGGTGGCTGCAAGTGCAGATATTTAAATAAAGTACAGCCAGATAACCAAAACAATCAAAACAAGAACCAGAATTAGAACAGAGAAAACAAGGCAAAAACATCCAGGCAATAAATGGAACTGTGGCACCCTCAACAACAGATCAACATGACAACAACAGAAGCTTGACAATGAAACACATAGAAACCAGAACTTAAATAAGGGTGAACTTTAATAATATTAGGAGTAACGCAGAACAGGTGTGAGTGATCAGCGAGATGTGACATGGTCAGATGATGTGCTGGGGCTGATGGGTAATGTAGTTAAATGCCGATATCGGCATAACCATGACAGCCCCTATGGAAGAACCACTGCTCACTGCTGTATTTTACAGTTGGTATTGGTGTTTTAGCAGTTCACAGTCCCCTCCTTTCACTAAACATAGGTATGTTCTGTAAGGCTAAAACAATTTAGTCCAATCTGAGTGCAACACAATACAGTAACATTTATGCTTGTAGTAGATGTCTAAGAGTTTATTTAGGAGTCAACTAAATTGTGCAACCCTAAAACTGATCCTTACAAAGTTAAAATAACAACAACAACAACAACAACAGCATCAACAACTGTGTTTAATGCTTTTGTAAACTTATTATTAGGGGGCCAAGCACTGAAGGTGCTTAGGCACCCTACAGTTATTCTACCTTTTCTTTTTCTTATTTTCCTTCTTCTTCTTCTTCTTCTTCTTCTTCTTCTTCTTCTTCTTCAAAGTTGTGAAATTTGGGCCTAATTTCCAAGGACCTTTATTGTCATAACTTTTCTTTTGAATGCGTCCAAAATGTAAAAGCCAGGCATCCCTGGATTCCCTTGGTTCAGTCGAGTTCAACACACTCTATAACGTCAATTTCTGCCTAAATAGATTCTCTGCCATCTTGGATTTTGTCAAAATGTTTTTTTGCTACTCCTCCAATAAATTTTGTCCAATCGTCATTAAATTTGGCAGACAAAATCTTCAGAGTAATAGATATCAAAAGAATTTTGAATACTTCAAACATTTGGACATTTGGACACTCCAGGACCATGCCCTGAGGCTATGCATAAAATTTCGTGACAGCGTCACTTACTGGTCAAAAGTTATAATAACATGCTTCCATCTAAGTGCTGTTTTTGCTACTCCTCCAATCTTCACCAAATTTGGCTCAGATCATCTTGAGACCCGTTTAAAGTTGCACAAAGTGGGGAAAAAAGCCCAAACTGATGAGGGAAAAATCCCATAAATACTTTAGATGTTTTTAAATTAAAAGAAGAAAAGAAATCTCGACCACAGGTTAAAGTAGCAACAGACAACACCACAGGTCACAGCAGTAGTGGCAGCTGCAGCAGAAATGCCACCCTGCTTATCATTTGTTCATCTAGACTTTTTCTCCTACAGGGAGAGAATTCCTCAATTCAAAACCTACATATACTGAGTGAAACAACAAATCAGTGGATCCCTTTGCCAAAAAATTATGGATTTGCTTTCCTGTGATTGCTAAGGCAACAATTGTAGCGTATCTGTAAAAGGTTGGGTGACTTTTGGGGGCGAAAATGCTGCTTGCATACTTTTATTCTTGTTCTTTTTATTATTATTATTATTACTGATTATGTATCTATTTTTATCCATTGCTTGATTTGTACTGGTCAACAATCATCTTATGTTTGTATTGAAATTCCTTTGATTTTCCTTTGCCACAAGTTGTTTGATGTGAATCATTGTAACGTTTACAAGGCATACTTCAACAATATCTATCACTGTATTTTAAATATTGCATATTCTTCCTATTTGTGCAGCTGCACTGTGCTTATAAGCTCTTTATGAAAGATTAAACCATTACTCTTTTGTTTGAGATTTATTTTGGCAATAAGGCTTTGCCTGACAATATTTTTAAATAATGCCAGATTAAAATATTCAGTCTAACTATTATGCAGATTTGCTATTGACTCCAAATAATGTTGAAGCTTAAGTACCTTTTTAAGAATCAAGGCATGCTTAGTCAGCAGTCCGTAGCTCTGATTCCAGTAAATCATGGCAGTGAAAAGTGCTTGTCATCTTAATGATTTTGTGTACAAAAAATAACCCTCCCTTTGTTGAAGAGGCTGGCAACCCACCAATCTAATGAAAAAAAGTATATAAACTGAGAAAAATACAGAAGTAATACTGCAATCATGTTGTTAGGAGTCCCTAGATATCAAGCAAATCATGTGCACTAGCTACACTCAAGTGGACAAGTGCTCCTGTAAACTCCAGATCAGAATAGAGCCTACACTCTCAGAAAGGATGTGTTAATATCTTACACACTTTTTGTATTATTGATATTACAACACATGGTATATTAAATTATCAAATAAACATGTAAAAAAAAATTTATTCACACGAGTGACCATCACAATGTGTTAAATTATTGTCCAATCACGTTGCAGACTGCGCTGCTGATGTCATCATCCAACACTGAACTCGCCTCAAAGTTAAAGTTTGTTGCTTTGACCTTTTGATTGTGACCCAGAGTCCTGAGGCGAGAAAACCAAAGGAACACCAGTAAATTAGCATTCACGACTATTTAGCGTTAATGCTGCTGAAAATGCCTGGCTGAGTTTGTGATATTTACAGTGCATCCGGAAAGTATTCAGAGCGCTTCACTTTTTCCACATTTTGTTATGTTACAGCCTTATTCCAATATGGATTAAATTCATTATTTTCCTCAAAATTCTACAAACAATACCCGATAATGACTACATGAAAGAAGTTTGTTTGAAATCTTTGCAAATTTATTAAAAATAAAAAACAAAAAAAGCACATTTACATAAGTATTCACAGCCTTTGCCATGACACTCAAAATTGAGCTCAGGTGCATCCTGTTTCCACTGATCATCCTTTAGATGTTTCTACAACTTGATTGGAGTCCACCTGTGGTAAATTCAGTTGATTGGACATGATTTGGAAAGGCACACACCTGTCTATATAACGTCCCACAGTTAACAATGCATGTCAGAGCACAAACCATGCCTTGAAGTCCAAGGAACTGTCTGTAGACCTCCGAGACCGGATTGTATCGAGGCACAGATCTGGGGAAGAGTACAGAAACATTTCTTCAGCATTGAAGGTCCCAATGAGCACAGTGGCCTCCATCATCCGTAAATGGAAGAAGTTTGGAACCACCAGGACTCTTCCTAGAGCTGGCCACCGGCCAAACTGAGCAATCGGAGGAGAAGGGCCTTAGTCAGGGAGGTGATAAAAAACCCGATGGTCACTCTGACAGAGCTCCAGCATGTCTCTGTAGAGAGAGGAGAACCTTCCAGAAGAACAACCATCTCTGCAGCACTCCACTAATCAGGCCTGTATGGTTGAGTGGCCAGACGGAAGCCACTCCTCAGTAAAAGGCACATGACAGCCCGCCTGGAGTTTGCCACAAGGCACCTGAAGGACTCTCAGACCAAAGTTTGAACAAAGATTGAACTCTTTGGCCTGAATGGCAAGCGTCATATCTGGAGGAAACCAGGCACCAGTCATTACTTGGAAAATATCATCCCTACAGTGAAGCATGGTGGTGGCAGCATCATGCTGTGGGGATGTTTTTCAGTGGCAGGAACTGGGAGACTAGTCAGGATCAAGGGAAAGATGAATGCAGCAATGTACAGAGACATCCTTGATGAAAACCTGCTCCAGAGCGCTCTGGACCTCAGACTGGGGTGAAGGTTTATCTTCCGACAGGACAACGACCCTAAGCACACAGCCAAGATAACAAAGGAGTGGCTACAGGACAACTCTGTGAATGTCCTTGAGTGGCCCAGCCAGAGCCCAGACTTGAACCCGATTGAACATCTCTGGAGAGATCTGAAAATGGCTGTTCACCGACGCTCCCCATCCAAGCTGATGGAGCTTGAGAGGTCCTGCAAAGAAGAATGGGAGAAACTGCCCAAAATAGGTGTGCCAAACTTGTAGCATCATACTCAAAAAGACTTGAGGCTGTAATTGGTGCCAAAGGTGCTTCAACAAAGTATTGAGCAAAGGCTGTGAATACCTATGTACATGTGCTTTTTTTTGTTTTTTATTTTTAATAAATTTGCAAAGATTTCAAACAAACTTCTTTCATGTTGTGATTATGGGGTATTGTTTGTAGAATTTTGAGGAAAATAATGAATTTAATCCATTTTGGAATAAAGCTGTAACATAACAAAATGTGGGAAAAGTGAAGCATTGTGAATACTTTCCGGATGCACTATAAGCAGGGAGCTCTCGAAAATGTATTTGTAATTAACTTTACATATTGCTTGAAAAGTGAATATCATGTACTGCTTCCTCAGTGTTGGTGTTTGTCACGTAATGGAGGCTGAGACGGATGCAAGTGCAGATAAGAAGAGCTTTATTAGAGATAGGCAGACAAATTGAAAGGCAAAGGCATGGTAATAAACAGGCAACAGGTCAGGCGATTGGCAAACGGGCATAAACTAGGCAAAACAGAATCGAATAACGAGGACGAGAATAGGATCAAAACTATGGCACAGAAACGAGGAACAAAGGCTTGGTACTGAGTCGAAACATACCCACAATACTTCGCGACGAACAATCAGTACGTTTACATGGACAACAATAATCCAATATTAACCCGATTAAGACAATACTCTGAGTAAGTAACTACCATGTAAAAAGCGATTATTGATTACCTTAATCCGGCTCGAAGTAAACACAAATTGAATTAAGACGTGGAGTATTCATATTTTAGTCGCATTATCGACGTGCATTACAGACATATAAACACCTTAATCACTCTATTAACGTCGTGGGAGTTTTCACCGCATTGTGCGACAGGACACGTACACACACGGCAGTGCTCAATCGTTTGACAGCAAACAAAAGTGCATGGCTGCGTCCGAAACCACGTACTTACCTACTATATAGTAGGCATAATACATGTATTTCTATATACTAAATAGGTAAGTACACGGTTTCGGACGCAGCCCAAGCAGTCGTCTATTTACACGTACAGCATGACAAATAATTAACTGCACTTGAAGCTTTCGTAAAATTAAAAATGAAACACCCAAAACTGTATATGGTACCATAACGAAGACCAACTGTATGTTGATACGTGAAATTCTGGAGGGAACGTCGGACAGCGTGGCGTGGGGACGTAATGACATGTGCCGTTAATCGATCTATGTTCTATAACATGTAAAACGGGAACATGAAAGGAATATCCTAAAAGCAACTCGTGTAAACACCTTGATCAGAATATTGTGTTATACAGAATAAGGTCAATAATTAGATTACTGCTGTCCATGTAAACGTAGTCAATGAGACACAAGGGGTTTAAATCAGCGGTGAAACAGGAAACAGCTGAATACAATGACGACACATAAGGGAAACAACCAATGACAATACAAGGGTGGAGACAGGACATAAACCATAACAAAACACATGTGTCAAAAGTAAACAAAGTCAATGTCACTGAAAAACCTGGAAGTGCGTGCTCGTGCTTCAAGCTCGCGCTTGGGGTTTCAGAGCATGCTGCGAGCTCCAGTGCTTTGCATGAGGGGAAATCATGATAGCGTTACACTTCTAGTGTCATGTGTTTATGTTGGCTGTGAAATATGGACTGAGGTTATTCTATTACTCTCTTAAAAAATGGACAAAGTTTATAATTGTTGAGGATAGTGAGGAAAGCAATAATATAAATATATAGATATATATACAGTATCTCACAAAAGTGAGTACACCCCTCACATTTTTGTAAATAATCGATTATATCTTTTCATGTGACAACTCTGAAGAAATGACACTTTGCTACAATGTAAAGTAGTGAGTGTACAGCTTGTGTAACAGTGTAAATTTGCTGTCCCCTCAAAATAACTCAACACACAGCCATTAATGTCTAATTAACCATGATTGCTATATATATATATATATATATATGTGTGTGTATATATATATATATATATAGTATAGCAATCATGGTGCTTCTGTCTGACAGGGCTGGAATCTGATTGAACACTATACCCTCTTGAATCTTCATTGCCCTGAAACCCATTGCACACATCAATTGTTATTGTGCACTTATGGACTTGAGAAAACAACCCCAACACTGTCTTTTTGTAATTTTGTAATCCCAAGGTCGACCTCTGTAGCTAGGTTCAGACATTAATTGCCTTTTTGAGCGGTGTAAATTGCAGTGATTTCACTGTTTCCACGTGAATCCCTTCTATTCTTGTATTATTGTGAAGAAGTGAGGGATGAAGTCCTTTCAGGAGCTTTTTATTAGGGTTGGGATCCAGACAACAAGCTCAAGTGTTGCTGTGTTACTATGGGGAAAGTGTGTCTGAGACCAGAACGTAGCAGCTCAGTGAGGCCTGCTGACCGGCTGCCTGTGTTCACGTGAATAGTCTGAATTCTCCTGGAGCATGTAAGAGTACATGTGATTAAGAAGTGTAGTGGAAATGCTCTGAGTCATTCTCAGTGGGAAAGGTCAGTTGACAGGGATTTGGAGTGTGAGTCAGCAGGCAAGATGGTCAGCTGAGGAGTGAAGAATGATCACTTGTTAGTGTTTATGCATATGTGTATGTGACTAAGTAACGCCTAATAATTCCAGCACAATTAAAAAGAGAATACTTTAAAACAACAACAACAACATTCCAGTGTTATAATAAGACCTGAATGGAAATTGCACTGAAATTGCAATTGGGCAGACTAGATGTTTTAGTTTTCTTCCCACATGCCCAATTCTCAAGCATATACAGTAATTGAGGTTATTTAATAACAAATGTAATGCAGATAAATGATTAAGTTCCACACAGTCTCCTCTAGCTCTATATACCATACATCAAAAACCAGCCGTTACAGTAGCAACATCAGCTGCCCTCCGGAGCCCCATTCAGGCTAGTAATTATTAAAAATAAAATGTTATGTTTAAAAATTTAAAGGCTGGCTAACTGAATCAGATGTAATGTGATGTGGTGGAACAAGTATGCTTCTACAGACAGAAAGTGTAGGCCATTTGGCTCACTCTCTCTCACTTTTTTGTCACAACTGAGTCACTTGTTATTAAGGAGTAAGTAAGCGGATTAAGATGATGGATGTTTCAGACATGCTTAGTCAATTAGGAAATTGAAAATGGTCAAAATCAAAAGGGTAAATGCCAGGAGCCTTGTATATATATATATATATATATATATATATATATATATATATATATATATATATATATATATATATATAAATATAATCTACTCCTGTTTAACAAGTATACATGCAAGCATGCAGACTCACACACAGGGTTATTGTAAGTCACCACTGGAGTAAATGGGCAGATATGGAGAAATATTGTAGGAAGTGTTTTTATTTGATTCTAAAATTCTTAGACATTTTGATGCTCAGACTTGCACACCTGGGTAGAACTCACAGAATTAAATTTTTTTATCCCTATGAGTTGGGAATGTATCCACATTTAATGAGCAGTTTATGGGCTGATATGTATTCCCCCTGCCCATGCATGCAGCATTTCCCCTTGCAAATTAGGAATATATCAAATTATAACAACACTATACAGTACTTTGAAATGGAAGGGACAGTGCACTGCGACACAAATTAGAGGGTGCATCCTCCCCGTGATTGTATTATTTTGGCCCATTATTTTCTGTACCAAGGCCTATTTTTCAACAATAGTGTTGTGTGACAAGGAGAAATGGAGTGAGAAAACAAATCTAACTAACCCTGAAACACCTGCACACAGAGACAGCAGAACACTGCACATCTGCACGGTCAATGCTCACCTATCCCTATGATGGGCCTCCTCTATTATAACTGCACACACATGTCTATGGATTAGCACACTGCTGAATGTCATATGGCATTAAATTTGACCAATTGTGTTGTTAATAATATGGATGAGACCAATATACTGTACATCACACATGTATATTCAAATTTTGATACACAAAAAAGCCACCAATCTTCTCTTCCTTATGCTGGAGGTAAGTGAAGCAATAAATGATGCAAGTGTGAAAGGTCACATACTTTCAGATGGTACTATTTATATACAATATATGGCCAAAAGCTTGTGGACACCTGACCAACACATTCATGTACATTCATCTAGTCTTCCTTTGCTGTTATAATAACCTTCACTCATCTGGGAATACGTTCCACTAGGTTGTGGGGATTTGCCCAGTAAGCCACAAGATCATTAATGAGGTTAGGCACTGATGGAGGAGGAGCCCTCATACGCAGTCAGCATTCCAATTGATCCCAAAAGTTATAAAGAGCTCTGTGCACACCACTCACGTTCTTCCACTTCACCCTTCTGAAACCCTGTCTTTATGGACCTTTATTTGTGCACAGGGGCATTGTCATGCTGGAACAGGTTTAGGTTAGGCCCTTTAGTTCCAATGAAGAGAAATTTGTATGCTACAGCATGCAAAGACATTCCAGAAATTTCTGTGCTTCCAATTTCATGGAAACAGTTAGGGGAATGCTCATATATCAGTGTGATGGTCAGGTATCCACATACTTTTGGTCATATAGTGTACATTACATCCTATAGCCGTACTGTAGGTCTCTTGCCAGCCTCCCTGATAAGTTTTCGTCTTGTCCTTTCGTCAATTTTGGAGGAACTCCTGTTCTTGTGATTGGTTAATTCTGAGCACAGTCATGTCACACGCCCAATTATAAAAAATATTGTAAGTTGTTTTTTTCCCCTGAAACTTTTTTTGAAAATCTGTATTTCACTTGAATTTGGTTGGTTGCTATATCACATTAAAGGTGGAAAAGATCTGACATGATTTATCTTCTTTTTTTTATTTTAAAACCTGCTATTTTAACAGGGGTGTATAGACTTTATTTTTGATATCTACTGTATGTCTTAGTTAACATTTACAGAAATCCTGATTTCATTCTTTGATTATACCATTTGTGCAAAAAAAAAAAAAAAAAAAAAAAAAAAAAACCCAAACATCATAGCTCTGTCTCCCCTCTGTGGTTATGTTGGGTATTTGTCAGAAGGTTGTACAGTATATTACCAACCAAAGAAACAGTAGGGAGATTTACCAATCATTTTACCAAAAAAACCCCCCCAAGATGCTACTTGCTTTTGTTCCAGAGCTAAAAGCCTGGTACGAAGGCAAGTAGAATTTTTTTTTGTTTGTTTGTTTCCTAAAAAGGATGGTTTCCTTTTTCCACTAGGGTTTATTCCTGTTTGCTTGTTTCCAGGTTCTCATGACCATGACCACATGTGGGTATCTAATGCCACACTCATGATTTTTCCTATTCCTGTTTTATAGAGGAGCTGGAGAAGTGGATTCAAAGATGTTAAGTATAGTAGTCTAATCCTTGCTAATCTTATTACTGCTATTGTTAAAACCTGCACCAACAGATAGAATGTAGTTCTAATATTTGAATAATTACTAATCTCTTCACAACTGAATGTTGCTGAACAAAACATGTGGTCTGTTTGAGTTTCCATGTATATTCATAACAAGTCAATAAACCAATGTTTTGTATGAATTCTGGAAACTTTATAAACATTCCCTCTTGCATATTTCAGGGTTGTGAACTGTTTGTTCTCTGATGGAGTTGGATGATTGACATGATCAAAGTGTTTGTGACCTGAACATCTGTCACAGGCACTTGGAGAGCCTTTTCCTATCTGGAGCATAATGCAGTTAGTGATGTCTGACTGGCTCTTCATCACTTCTGGAGCTATGCTGATGGAGCAAGGAGTGAAGCAAGCAGCAGATATAGCTTCAGTGCCTGCTGGGAAATAAACGGTAAGCTCCTTCACTGCATTTCAGGGACAGTAACAGAATCAGGTAGAAGACTCAGCTAATCAGTCCTATGGAGAAGGAAGAGGGAGTGCAATTACTAGAGGAGCTTGCAGATAGTATGGGCCAAATACAAGAGTAGTTAGTGGGAATGCAACAGCACAGGGCCACCTTGCCCTGATGTGCTATCAAGGTCTGCATCTCATCCTTTGAACTTGAGGTTCACTTTGGTGAGGATTGCCGATAGCTCCTCCTCAATGTATCAATGTCAAAAATGCAATATCTTCTTAAAATAATGGTCAATCTATATGCTATGCATAAAATACACAATGCAAGTGGTGAACAAACATGACTCAGTTGTAGATCTGATGGATGTGCATTTTGCCATCCCAACTGCTGAGGAGCACAGGCAATTCCTCTGCTTCCACACAAGTGGACTTATATCAGTTCAATGTCCTTCCCTTTGAGTTAACTTTAGCACCCAGGGTGTTCAGAAAATGTGTGAGTTGCCCTAGAGCCCCTGCAATGCTAGGGTCTGTGCACAACTGATTGGTGTGTGAACAGTGCCAACAACAAAGGACAAGCCAGATTGTTCTGTTTTGTCCCTTGCTATTGTTCTTACAGTTGGAAGTTTTATGTTTGAAAGTCAGTTATGAGAAGACTCCCCTGACAGCTGCATATACAGTACTGTGCAATTCATATTCATAAAACTTGACTAGAGGGCGCACGGTGGCTTAGTGGTTAGCACGTTTGCCTCACAGGGTCCGGGGTTCGATTCCTGCCGGGGCCATGTGTGTGCGGAGTTTGCATATACTCCCCGTGCTGCGGGGGTTTCCTCCGGGTACTCCGGTTTCCTCCCCCAGTCCAAAGACATGCATGGTAGGCTGATTGGCATGTCTAAAGTGTCCGTAGTGTATGAATGGGTGTGTGAATGTGTATGTGATTGAGTGGCACCCTGTCCAGGGTGTACCCCGCCTTGTGCCCGATGCTCCCTGGGATTGGCTCCAGGTTCCCCCGTGACCCTGAAGAAGGAGTAAGCGGTAGAAGATGGATGGATGGATGGATGGAAAACTTGACGAGTGGGCCTTAGAAACTTTTTTGACGGAAGATCACAAATGTCTTTATCACAAATGCAGTCTGAAAATGATGAGTGGCCGCACACTGCCCATGTACTGTACAGACTTTCCTCGTCTGGCAGGTTGTTGACAGCAGCAACCCCAGTGATAAAACTGGGAGCGCTGCACCTCGGACTATTTCAGTATTGTCTTAATGAATCAAAAACTGAATGTCAGCTGAATGCTGCTTTACCAAAACTCATGTGCTCTTTGAGTTTGAGTAATACTTAACTCACTTATGATCTTGGTTGTTTCACTAGATAAAGATTGATGATTTTAATATTCATTTTGATAACCCAAAAGAGAACAGTGGTTGTGTCCATTCTAGATTCAGTTGGGGTCAATCAGAATGTAATAGGACCCACTCTTAGTGGTGGTCATACTCTTGACCTTATACTAACATACGGGTTAAATATAGAGACTATAGACACACTTCTGCAGTCTGAAGCTATCTCAGACCATTATCTCATCTCATTTAAATTGCTTAGTGATCAAAATATTTGCACCTTGCCAGGCTACCGCGTCAACTGTACTTTGACGACAGCTACTGCACAGAGTTTCATCAATAACCTCCCAGAGACATCAACTATAATTGGATCACCGATTAAAAGAAAGAACTTAATCAGGCAACTGAATGCTTAGAGTTGGTCCGCTACACACTAGATAAGGTAGCCCCACTTAAAAGAAAAATAATTAGAGAGAAAAAGCTAGCACCCTGGTATAATGAGCACACACGCACCTTAAAACAGACCACTCGACAATTAGAACGTAAATGGTGTCAAACCAAATTGGTAATATTTCAAACAGCTTGGAAGGAGAGCCTTCTGAACTATAGAAAATCTCTTAGTGTTGTTAGAAAAGTATATCTCTCCACCCTAATTGAAAATAACAAAAATAATCCTAGTTTTTTATTCAATACTGTAGCAAAATTAACTAGGAATAAAACCACCACAGAAACATTCACACGATCATTATATAGCAGCGATGATTTCATGAATTTTTTTCATTAGCAAAATTGAAAATATTAGACATTCAGAAATTCAGACTATTAATTTAAAACCAGACAAGTCTTATAACTAACCCTGTAGATAATAATATAGCAATATCAGATCAATTATTAGAATGTTTCTTCAACAAAATCATCAACATGTATACTAGATCCCTTACCTACATGTTTCTTCAAACAGATTATTCCTGAAGTAATCAAACCCCTTCTAAAATTAATCAATTCTTCCCTTAGCACTGGGTATGTACCTGAATCACTTAAATTCGCAGTTATTAAACCCCTGATTAAAAAAACTGACCTCAACCCCTGTCAATTCTCCAGCTACAGGCCAATATCTAATCTCCCGTTTATCTCCAAGATTTTAGAAAAGGTTGTAGCACAGCAGCTATGCTCATACCTACATAGGAATAACATTCATGAAATGTATCAGTCGGGGTTTAGACCTCATCATAGCACAGAGACAGCGCTGGTTAAAGTGGTAAATGACCTTAGTGCAGCATTTGATACCAGTGATCATACTATTCTCCATGATAGACTAGAAAATGTTGTTGGCATTAAGGGAAATGGCCCTCTCCTGGCTTAGGTCTTATTTGACTGATCGCTATCAGTTTGTATATGTAAATGGCGACTTCTCCACGCATACCGAGGTTAAATTTGGTGTTCCGCAAGATTCTGTTTTAGGCCCACTGTTTTTTACTTTATATATGCTACCTCTGGGTCAAATTATTCGTAAACATGGAATTAGCTTCCACTGTTATGCTGATGATACTCAGATGTATGTTTCAGCAAAGCCAGATGACAGACAGCAGCTTAATAAAGTTCAGGAATGTGTAAAGGACAATAGACACTGGATTCTTATTAACTTCTTCTTTCTTAACTCTAACAAGACAGAAGTACTTGTACTAGGACCACACGCAGCTAGAAGTAAGCTTTCAGATCACATAATAACTCTGGATGGCCTTTCTGTTTCATCATGTGCAGCAGTAAAAGACCTTGGTGTGATTATTGACTCCAGTCTTTCATTTGACATTCATGTAGATAATATTACTAGGATAGCCTTCTTTCATCTCAGAAATATTGCGAAGATAAGAAATATAATGTCACTATATGATGCAGAAATATTAGTTCATGCTTTCGTCATCTCTAGGTTGGATTATTGTAATGCCTTACTATCTGGATGTTTCGGTAGGTGCATAAACAAGCTCCAGTTAGTCCAGAATGCAGCCACAAGAGTCCTTACTAGAACCAGAAAACATGACCACATCACCCCTATCTTATTCACACCGCATTGGCACCCAGTAAAATTTTGCATTGATTATAAAATACTACTATTGAACTATAAAGCACTGAATGGTCTTGTGCCACAGTACCTGAGTGAACTTCTGGTCTTTTATGATCCGCCACGCCTACTTCGATCAAAAGGTGCAGGCTATTTGTTGGTATCTCGAATAGTGAAGGCTATAGCACCAGGGAAGAGCTTTCTCTTACAAAGCCCCACAGTTATGGAACTGCCTTACAATTAGTGTTCGGGACTCAGACACAGTCTCAGTATTTAAGCCCAGGCTGAAAACACATTTGTTTATTCAAGCTTTCCATGAATAGAGTTTTTTAACGCAAAAAAGTACACTGTCTTATCCAATATGGGACAATAAGCATACCTAACAATCTCTCCTCTCTTTCCCTCCCCCTCCCTCTCTCCTTCTGTCGAGCTACACATGATACTCCTGATATACCAGTAATCCTGACTCTTTCTGCTCTTCGGACCTACCTGATCCATCCTGATGCTCTACTTCTGGTTGGAGTTCTCATCAACTGGAAGCTACATTCTGCTACTAAGGATGGCCCCACATGGTGCAGCTTCGAGATTGCTGAGATTGCTGAGGATAGTGCCACTTGAAGTACCATGGGAATGGTTTTGAACCTCAATTTCACATGGACAATTTCAATGTTCACTGGGACTACAGTTGCTTCTATGGCCTTAGGACTGCTATTACCACATACAGTTTTACACTCAAGTCTCCTTTAGTGAACAGTAGCTCAGTTCAACAAAACAGACGTCATATAAAAATTATAATGAACTTCCCTTTACTTTTACACTATCCGTTGTTACCTAGATGAGGATGGGTTCCCTCTTGAGTCTGGTTCCTCTCAAGGTTTCATCCTCATATCGTCCTAGGGAGTTTTTCCTCACCACCAGCTTTCTCATTAGGGATACATTCACAAATTTAAAATCTGTATCCTGTGTTTATATGTTTCTGTAAAGCTGCTTTGAGGCAATGTCCATTGTAAAAAAAAAAAAAAAAAAAGCTATACAAATAAAATTGAATTGAACTCGTACGGTATTAAGACTCTGCATGATTGGTATTCTTGTAGATCAGAATGTTGATTGTTTCTTATCCTAAAGTAAAGAACAATATCAGCACTAGAGTTGTATAGGAAGTTGTATTAACACTTTGCTTCTCATCCTCAATAAAGTATGGTACTGACACCATTTGAGTGCTCTGCTATTCTCTGGTGAAGTGTAACATTAGGACATGTTATGATCCCTTGTGACTTTAATATATATCACTCACAAGTTGTGAAGAAAAGGTATGTCTTGAAGGTAAGGAATAAGAACGGATTGGTTACGTATGTAACTGTGCTTCTATGGCCACCAGGCCACTTGGGGCACTCAGGATGACAAGAATGGCCAGAGGATGAGGATGAAATAGTGGGCACCATTTATAAGCTACTAACATGAGGTCACAAGATAAAAACTTGGTACTCAACAAAGAAAACAGCAAACAGGAATACTTCACTAGCTCAAGTGGAATGCTCCCTGGAGGTTGTCTGCTCGGTCATAGGGACACCGTTACATAAATAGACTTTGGTTTGTCAGGTTCTTTAATACATTATAAATTATATATGCATTTCCACCACTGTTTTTGATATCTAAAGAATCGAATGCCAGCAGAATTCAACCATCTACTACTGCAATGCAATTATGGCAAGAAAAGTTATTTTCAATTTTTGGATTATTCATTGTCACACAGCTCCTCAAAACAATTTTTTTCTGTACTTCATGTACCTTGAACTGCTTTGAGCAACAACACAAAAAAAAAAAAAAAAAATACAAGCAAGAATGACATGAGGATGAAAAACACACCTGTTTTCCCAAATCAACACAAAAGGCTTCAACTATTTAAAAAGTATTTATTGTGCTGCAAAGAAACAAACAAAATAATACAAGAAATTGAAAAGATCTGCTGTGCTACAGGAATTCTGAGTCAAATCTTCATCTACCCTCTTTAGAAATCTGCAATATCATTACCAATATCGACAATTCTTACTTTTTTTATTATTATTTTTTACATGAGCATACAACACCAGTAGTATACAAAGTTAAAAAAAGGCTCTGTGTGTGTTTTCTGTGGACAGACTGGGTAGGAAGGAAGAGATCAGGAGAGAAATGTCTCCAAATTTATTCAGCTTACTTAGTGGAACAGAGGACCAGGCCTGCCTGCTTTTCCCACATGGAAAGAGCAGTGTTCCAGGAGAAGAATAAAATGGGGAGAGGGGGGAAACAGCCTAACAGTAGAGGATAATTTGTGTCCCGTATCATCAAGTCTAACCATTCTTAAAACCTTCTTTGAGAGACCAAGACAACACCAAAACTGTCGCACGATTTCAGCTGTGTCTTTGATTCAAATTCCTATATGCTCAATTGTTCTGCTTGTAAATAAATTACTAAGGTATTTAAAACAATAAATTAAATCTTTTAATTTTTTACCTCTTTCCAACCTTTTTGTCTTTTTTTTTTTTTAATGGCGAGTGACACTCAAGTATTTACAACAATACTTGAAGGATGCACTGAAAAAATATTTAATAAAAATAAAGATCCTGCGAGACCCTTTGAACAGGCAGAACTGCTGGAAGAGGAATCAGTCAATGGTTCTCTTCAGTCATTAGATCCCAATGGCCACATCCCAAAGTCAATATGTCTGCACTAAAACAGATTTAGAAATGATAGGTAGTAGTGGTGTAGCCAAAACCTGTTCAGGAGCACTAAATAGTAAATGTTGCTTTGTAACAGGCAGTGTTGAATTTGAACTTGAGTTGCATATTGATGCATACTGATGAATAATGCATATTGATGAATAATGCAAACAATTTTAATACTCACTAAAAATGGTCATATCAAGTTGGAATTCAGCTTTGTGGTTTTAGTCTACAAAACAATTGTTTATGTCGCGCTGTACCGCTGCTTGTTTATCTCGAGTCTCTTCACTGGCCGTGACTGAGACTCAGAAGGTTCAATAAGCTGCAGTGTTTACACGGTGAAGAGAATGCTGTGATTTGACCAGAGGGAAGCTGGTCTATAGCCCTCTCTCTGTCTACTCTCTGAAGATAAAGAGTAAATATTCCCATTTTGTTCAGTGAATTCCCCATCACAGTAATCCCAGGTACAAATATAACCACATGCTTCCATAAAGTTTGAGAGCTAGTGTGTGTGTATGTGCGTATGTATGTATATATATATGTGTGTGTGTGTATATATATATATATATATATATATATATATATATACACACACACATACATATATATATATATACACACACACACACACACACACACACGACACACTGCTCATTGCTGCAAAGGGTCCCGCAAGGTTTTAAGAACACAAAAGGGCAACTTTTTCTATGAAAAGCATTTGTTAGAAAGAAAAAAAAGAAAAACCCAGAGGTTACTCGTTAAAGTATATAAAAGTGCCAAAAGTATAGTTCTACAAACATTATCAGACAAGATATTTTAGACACAACCAACAAGAACTAGTCCTATGCCCTGCCCCTCCCCCTCTTTTCAACAGCTTATGGTTCAATCCTGATTGGCCCCCAACTGCACAAGGTATGAACCAGTGGCTTTGCACCCTATCTAACAAGGGGCCTTGTTTGGGATTCAACTTGTTTTCCAAGGTTCCAGTAGTTCTGACGCATGAAGGGTCCTGTGACTGAGAAAACAATGGAGCTGCAAACCAACAACTCACACTATCAGATCAAAACACAGAACAAGGAAAGAGCAAAGAGACATGACCTGCAGTACAAAACTGTTTTCAACATGCCCTTGTTGACTTGCACTTACCTACATCAGAGGTGGTATGCGAGTGTCCACTTGTAGCACAAAGGTTGGAAGTATATCGTTTAATTAAAAAGCACTTGTCCTTGTCAGGGAGCACAGTGCTGTTTAAGCAATTTACATAGTCATAATAGCTTGCCAAGTAATAGTGGAGTAAAGTACTGTAATTATGCACACTCTCATGTATAGATGGATTATCTGGCTACCATAATAGCCTATTTAAAGACTACAAATATAATGTCCTACTTCCTTACATTCCAGACTGCCAGGGTTTCCTTTGGAACTAGTGGAGCATTTCTATGTGCTTGTTTACTTGCCATGTACCAACAGCAAAGTCAACAACTTATGACTGTGACACTTGTGCACTAAAAAAAAAAAAAGTATAAGTAAAACTATGTCCTGCTATGTCATGCTTGCCATCTTTCTCATTTTCATTTGGAGTACTCGAGGAAATGGACTTGTTATTGTTAAATCTGCACCATCAAATGAGTGTGTATTACTGCACAACCTGACTGCACACGTGACAGTAATCCTAGTGGTTGAATTTTTAGTATTCCAAAAAGTCAACTATGGTTGTCATACCATGGATGTTTGTTGTGCCAGGCCCTGATGGTATTGGAATTATGGGCAACGATCTGTACCCAAACTGTTTGAAATTAAAACATAGTCCACAACCACTAACAAAGCCTAACTGCAAAATCATATCAATAGCAATGCATGAAGTTCATAGTCTATGTCTCTGTGAATACTGATGACCATTCTTTACCTTTATAGAATATAAACAACAAACACAGCTGCTGATGTGTCTAGAATGAAAAGGTAAGTTCCTTTGCTGTGTTTTTGATGCAAGACCAGAAACAGGCAGAAGTCTTGTTTTCTCAGACCCCTAGAACCAGCAGATGCAGAGATAGTGTATTTCAGCTTTTTTACTGGCCATCACTATGGCCAGATCATTCAGTGAATTGCATACATTATCGGTCAGAATGTGGCTGAATCCAGCAGAAATGTGCATTGACACCACAGCATATTAATAATCCTATCAATCTATCTGCTCAAGACAGGTTAGTATGAATATTCAAAAGCAGGCCAAGAATCGACAAGTGCCACTTTTGGACAGTTATGAAGCCGTGGCATGGTGCTCACGTATACACCTTTGCCAGATTTTGCTGTTGAGCCTACTGTCAATAAAAAACACAATCAGCACCTCAGCAAGTAAGCAAGTACATCCCAGCAGTCTTGCATTTACTCATAGGACCATCGTTATATATGTAATTTTCCCCCCCCGGCTCATTAAGATGGGCAAATCAATGAGGGCCTGTTTAAAACAGTATGGGGTTGGGTCAGCTGAGGACCACTCCATTCAAAACAAAACAAAGCAAAACAAAACAGAGGAAGGAAGAGAGAAAAGCCACTGGAAAACAAAACAACAAAACAGGAAACAACAAATAGAATGAGATGTTTGTCTTTTCTTTCTGCCTTTTTTCTCTGTGGGTCCGTCTTTCGACTTACTATCATACAAACTAGGCAATGGAATGCCTGTCATGATCAGATTTCTGTAGATAGAAATCTCTCTTTTTTAAACTCAGTCATAAATACATTCAGTAAGAAAAATGAAACAGAGAACTTTACAGGTGAAGCAGAGTCAATGTGCGCATGCATGTGCGTTTGTGTGCACACACGTACATACATGCTAACACAAACATACACACACATATATACTCACACAATATCTCATGTCTATTCATTATAGCGTTAATATGTACATAAAACGTTCCTATAAGGTGTGTAGGATTTTGAAGCCAATTTGGAAGCAGAGTTTTTTCTTTTTTCTTTCAAGCAAGGATTAACAAAATATGCTTCCACAGCATTTCAAAGCTTCCAGAGAAGGAAGCTGTTTCATAATCTGTAAGAAACAAGGGGAATTAATTAGAGAGAATTTTTGGCCTCAAACAAAAGTCCTCTAGCAAAAGTCTTTTTATCGTAATGTTTGATTGTGTTTCCTTGCATGTTTCCCAAGGATGTGATTGATACTACAGCTCAACCTGTAGAAACCAAGGCCTACAGAATCAAAGCAAAAAAGCAGCACTTGTAGCACAGACTCATCAAACCAGTATAACTACCTCTTATATTTATCCCATGTAACAACCCTTTATTCTCCCTTTATCACAATGTATATTGTTGCTGAGAGGGTGAGAAAGTGTCTATTTGCTCTGTCATAGAATAAAATAATAAAATAAAAAGACTGTAATGTGAAAGGGGAAAAAAGCTTATAATTGTAAGCAGAGGGACCAACTCCACCTAAGCAGGAACATCTAATTTCCACTGAGCTGCTTTCTCAGTTGTCCTCCATTCCTCTTTTAAAGGGGCTAAAAAGAGTTGAGCCCTGTCATTGTAAGAAGAGGGAAACGTCCTAGCAGGTCTGCTCTCTCATTCTTTTTCACCATGTTTGTGTGTCTTTCTCTTCTCACGTTTTGCCTCATAGTCCAGTATCTTCTCTACTATGGAGACTCATCTCTCTCAGAGAAGCTTTGGTTCAACATTCACACCAAGCACTTGATTCGAGTCTCTCTCTTTTTTCAAATAGCTTTTTTTTTCTGTGTAAAAAAAACAGGAATGCACAAAAAATATCACTTTTGAAAACACCCCAGTCTGCCCTAATTCCAAATATGTATGTTTGAGCTCATTAACCTCCAACCACAGACACACACACACACACACGCACATTCTCACTATAACACACACAAAAATATCCCAGGAAATGCATTCAGCATCTCCCATTCAAATAAATACACTCCTGCAGTAACTGACTTGGCAACATGATCACGTCCTGATGAGACCTTTAGTCGTCTGCGTGCGTTTTGGAGTGGCGTTTGATTAATGTGGGTATTATGATTATTGTGTTTTACCAGGATCTCAACTCTCTTCTCTGGTTGCACTGTCCATCACTGGATTTTCTTAGCCATGATAATAGCTTTTTAATTATAGTTCTCTGTTAATGTGCTCTCTAGGCATGGCGGCTGACCCCAGTCTCTCTGTCTCTCTCTAAATCTCTTTCACTCATCGCAGGCTGCTCTCGCTCACGCAGTCTGGTAGAAGTTGTCTGCCTCCAGGTTGTTATGTTTCTGCATGCTGTAATAACCACTGTAGCGTGAGTCAGGGTCGGCGATGCGCAGCATGCGCTGGGAGCTGTCCACTTGTACCTTCGTCCCTTTCTGGCAGTCAACGTACACCAGCTGGTTATTCAGACATGTGGGCTATACCAAGAACACAAACAGACACAAAAATAGTGGGTTTTCTCACAAGTACATACAAACATCCTGTTTACAACCATTTCCTAAATTGAACAGTTAAATAATCGCATACTCATACTATGTAATAATGAACAGATATGCCTATAGAGGCACTCTCAGAGATGGACAAATTGCTCACTGGGCACCAAGAACAAGCAGACATGTCAGTTTTTTATTCACAGTTGCCCAGCAGACAGGCAGGTTCACTAGGCTGTTCGTATAATAATCACCAGTTTTTTTCATTTCACATGTTCAACAACTAGAGTTTTTTTGAGATGGATAAAACGTAACCACCGTTCCATAGTCACTGTGTACAATTGAGATAAATTATGCTGCTTTTTAGCCTAGTTAATTGAGTTTCTGGGTAAACATTACATGAGATGGGACAGCACACTGGATATCTCACTCACTGCCCGGTAGACTAGCTAATATATTTATGATTTGTTCACCCCTGTGTCTTCTAGTACTTTATTCTTGCACTCCTACCTTAGAGGGTGTGTGGTAGCAAGGTACATGCATCCACTGCTTCCTCTGGTTGACTAGCAGCAGAGTGGTGATAATGAGCACCATCATGAGGATGGGCAATGCTACCCAGGCCCAATGAAGGCTGGCATCCTCACTGAGCATCGGTGTCTTCCCATCTAGATACGGCATCTGCAGGCTGCCAAAGTCACCTGCTACAAGCACATGCCGATTAGACACAAATATGCTCTCATCATACCCATTAATGTTTGAAATGAATGTATGTCACAGTATGTAAGCAAACAACTTTTAAAATTTGAAAACAGAACATATTTTATGCCAAATAAGTTTTTTTTGTATCCTACTGGTTTGAAGTGAGTATAAAATGTCCTAATTTATTACAACTGATTTAATTAATCATACCAAGTTAATAATCAAGTATACGTATATGAATAGAATTACTAAACCCCCCCCCACACATGGTTTATGCAAAATAAATGAAGAACGAGTTGTACACTATAGCTTCAGACCTCTTTTGTTCTACACTATATGACCATAATGCCCTAATCTGTCCTCACACATCCCATTCCAAAATCATAGGTATTGTGGATTTAGTCCCCCCTTTGATGCTATAATAACCTCCACTCTACTGGGAAGGCTTTCCACTAGATTTTGTAATGTGGGGATTTGCCCATTCAACCATAAGAGTGTTACTGAGGGAATGCTCTAATGTTGGGTGAGAAGGCAGGATGTGCAAAAGGAATTCCTGTTCATCCCAAAGGTGTTTAGTTGGATTTAGGTCAAGGCTCTGTGTAGGCCACTCATGTTCTTATACACCAAGCTTGGCACAACATGCCTTTATGGAACTTGCTTTGCACACAGGGGCACTGTCATGCTGGAACAGGTTTAGGGTACGCATGTTAGTTCCAGTGTAGGGAAATCTTAATGCTACAACATACAAGGACATTCTAGACAATTGTGTGCTTCCAACTTCGTGGCAACAATTTGGGGGAAGATTCACATATGGGTGTAATGGTCAGGTGTGCACATACTTTAGGCAATGCTAATAGGCTTATTAATGTATTGATTATCACTTAAAGAGTATGTTTATTTTTTTGTAAGTTAATGTCGGTTTCACATTTGTAACATATATCTACTTAGGATTCACTTAATCACCCGGTATGGTGTCAGTGCAGGATGTTATTTAAGCTGCAATCCGATAAAGTTCTCTTCAATATATTTTCATCTTAAATAATAAGATAAATTATGGTTTATGATTAAGGAGGTCCTTCAAATAATACAATAGGTAATGCACTTCTAATGCATGTTAGTCAAAATCGTCTTTCAAGTGGAGCTATTTGGTTAAAAATGCAAACATTGTTGACATTTGCATCATACACTTTGGTCATCAAGTCTGTAAATAATGAACAAAAAAAACCCTGACTGCCACAAATGTAGGAATATGTGAGGACAATTCCTTCATAATGATGGTAAAATGTGTTTCGAACTCTGACCTCTAAACTGGGGCATGATGTCGTTCTCACTGTGAGTAGGCCAAGCAGGTCGATGTTTCAGTCTGTCTCCATGCTGGTCTGTCTTCTCTATAGGCACATTAGTGGGGACAATCTCTGTAATGGAAATGCACATTGTTTTATATCCAGTTTCCAAAACCATACTATCTAAGTACAAATTTCTTTAGCGCTTATACGCACTCTGCTACCTAACTAACTGTTTATACATAATAATTAAATATTTCCACACATGATGCAATAAAATGTGATAATGCTATATCAGTGAAGTACATGTTCAGTGTCAGATGGACTATCAGAATGAGAAAAAGAGAAGCACAATGTTTGCTTTTTATGAAATGGCTTGAAGTAGATTTGGAGCTCTAAAACCTGCATGACTGCAAGGTCACAAACACATTAAAAGCTCTGTTTCAGTGATCCAGTCCAGCCGTATTTCTAATGCTTTTAAATTATTCACCAAACCAAGTCCATGTTCAGTAAAGCCTGACTCAATTAGAGTAAATACGTCTTTATGAAAGACGGAGCGAGACACAGAGAAAAACTGAGAGTTGTATGAATGACAAACAGAAGATTGCAGCTACAGGACACCAAGTCATCCATGCCTTAGTCTCAGCCTCAGACATGCACTGTTTTTTATCAGTCTGAATGGGAGACATCATCCTGACCACAACGGCGTGGGATATAGTCACTGGATTGAAAAAAGTTTGAGTCTAAGAATCCAAGTAGCTCAGTCTCAGATTCTCTGGATGACTGGCTTGCGAGACTAAGCCTTAGTAAACAATTCTGTTCTCCTATATGTCTTTTTGAGTCTTTTTCAGTGTCAGTAAAATGTCCTCGTCCTGTAAAAATAGGCTACGCTGGCCACGTTAAGTGACAAAAATGACCAGTGTCACGGTTTGCCTTATGCTTAGACGTTTTAGACACTCCAGCAAATCTGAATTAAGAGCTATGTGCCCACATTTGGACTGTTTTACAGTGACAATATTATAGTACACAGCAAACTCTGCACCTGATAAATATGTGGAGTGTGGACAGTATTCTTTTCATCTGATTTTACTTTATCGAACTCTGCATGGCATTCCTGGGATAGTTGAGGTATAAGATCTTTACTCAAAGGCTCATCCATCTAGCAGTGCTGGGAGTGAATCCACAACCTACTCCTGACTCTCACAGAACCTTAACCACTGGGTTAACTGTGAATTTCAAGATTCAAAAGTTCTTTAAAAACTCATCTCTTCAGGCTTGCATATTCTCTGTGACATAATAATATTGTATTATGTATATTATATATATGTATATATATATATGCATATGTATAATTGTGTATATATATATATATATATATATATATATATATATATGTGTGTGTGTGTGTGTGTGTGTGTATATATATATATATATATATATATATATATATATATATATATATATACACATAAAAATTGTGTTTTAGTGTTTTGTGAATTGTATTTGCATGTTGTATTTGTGAAGTGATCTTGGGTGTTGTGAAAGGCGCTTTAATTTATTATTATTATTATTATTATTATTATTATTATTATTATTATTATTATTATAATTAACTCCAGCCTAAGATGAATGCATCTACATATGAAACACATATGTCTATAAAGTGCATATGACTGTCCATACTGGTCTCTGGTATCATAAAGATTTTAATGAGAGGTAGCTGACCTGGGCACAAGGGACAGCAGCTGCCCTCCACTGTGATTGGCTGGTGGCAGGGGAGGGCAGGGCAACTGACTGTGGAGCAAAGCGTCTGGCCTTGCAAGCAGTAGCAATGTGTACAGCTGTCAATGTCCCAGCGCTCCTCATCCACGTATGTTTTCCCGTTGAAGTGGCACACAGCTCTCGGTGTGGCATCTACCAGCAAGAAACAGATGTTAAGAACTCCCATGTATGATCGGCCTGAAGCCAATTAACGTCACAGCTCTATTTGCTCTACAGTGTTAATACTTACAAACAGTCATGAAAGCATATGGTGCAAGATACAAAGCTTGGCATATCTGATTAGTACCTAAGCAATAGGGGCAGCACTGGCCCTTGCGCAGGACAGGCCGGGCACAGTTGACCGGAGGGCAGGACTCTGAGAAACAGCTGATGACTCCATCCACACACACACAGCTGGAGCAAACGTTTGGCTTCCAGGACTCGGCTGCCAGAAAGATGTCCCCCTCCTCGTTGCGGCAGTAGCTGGGCATGCTGTTGTTGCTGGGGGCCGGCGGAGTGAGCAGCTCATCTGGAAAACAACAACAACAATGATGTAGAAAATAAATTATTGTTTATAAAAACACAAATCAGTGACCTTTAGGTAAATTATCTGCACTGTGTAAAGCATAAATCATAAATAACACGGTTTTAAACAAATATGAAATATGGCACAATTATACAGAGATCAGCCTTTGAACCCACTGCGCCATAGCCAGAAGGATGCACATATTGAGTGACCTTTAAGAAACAGCTCCTGTTTACTGATAAGCATGTTGTATCCGCGTTTGCAGCTCCTTTGCAGATATAGAGCTTATCTCCCATTAAAGCACACAGTTCATATCTTATTTCTTACATCTTATGTTTATAAAAGATCACTTATTGGATTATGAAGTGTAATTAGAAAAAGCACCAAGACACAACAAGATAGATACACAGCAGTTAAGATCTGGAGATTTATTGTGTTACCCAGTGAGGACAAATGTTCATGTAATGACCAACACATAACAACTCTTTTCTCTCTTCTTAACATAAATGTGTTTTGATAAATTATAGTTTGATCTACAAATGTGACAAATGGCTGAAAATGATAATCACAATTGTTTTGCTCAAAAGAGAATTCATGAATATTTATCATAATTATTCAGCCAATTTAGGGACAAAATATTATTTGCATATTATTAAGAAAAAAAACAACCCAGCCTGCTCTTCTGCATTGTGCATGATAATACTATAGTCATTCATATGCCTGCATAGAAATAAGACTTTCAGATTACACTCTAAATAAATACATTAATAATTAGATAAACAAACATTTGCATCATGATTTAACACACCAGTCACAAAAAAAACAACACATAACATCAGCTAATTTGTTCCCTTCTGATAAGTAACATATGATTAAGAGTACATCCCTAAAGGTATGCAGGCATGCTGGTGAATATAAGCCTGCCTCTGCCTCTCAGCTTGCCACCTAGACGAGTGCAGTAACACTAAATAAAGAACATGTAAAGGTTGTTAGCCCACGAGTGAGTGCGAACATGTTTGTTAAAAAAAACAACGACCCTTCGTCATTCAGTTCCCTCATATCACTCACGCTCCACCTGCCTCCATGCGTCTGATTCAAGCACATCAATATTCATGAGCCCTCAGTGAGTGCATCACCTTCCTGCGGATCTTTATTCTCTGATTTCGGCTGGAGAGCACTGGCTTATCTCAGCACAAGGAACGATGTTGAACAGAATGGCCAGACTGGAGGAAATTAATCTGTTTGTGCGTTTTCCAGCTCCTCTCCAGCAAGCTGCTGTATTATCACACTGCATCGCGATGAAGCATCTGTATGTCTGACATGTACCACTTCCTCCAGGTAGTAATCTTAAGTACTTCGCTTATGCATTATGCACACTCATCTTTTTCACAATCTTTTTTTCAGACCATGGCTTACTGTGTGACATCACCGCAGCTGTCAAAAAACCAGCTTAAAAGAATATGTTGCCGTTTGACTACTCAAAAATGTAATATTTACTTCTGTCCTCTCAAAAATACATGAAGCTGGACACTGATATAAAACCCTGCTAGCTTTAATAATGAAATAGGACAGGACAGGAGCAGGGGTTGTGGAAAATCTCACCTGGGCAGTGTGGGCAGCAGGAGTCCTGTGTTCTGATTGGGCTCTGGCAGAGCAGAGGAGGACACACCTCAGTCTCACACAGCACGCGGCCGCTGTGGCAGGTGCACTGTGTACATGAGTCAATGTTCCACGTCTCTCCTTCCACAAAGTACTCTCCACCCGGGGCGAGACACACAGACGCCTCGCTCAGCTCTGGCCTGTGAGAGCCAGACTCATCTAGACAAGAGGTAATGCATTTTAGCACGTTATACAGAATTGTTTCCAGACACCCAGTCACAGACCAAAAATATTTGCTGCAATGGGAAAGATCTTTAGGCAGTTTGAATTCGTGACTATAAAAATAATGCAGTACTGCAGAATGCTGTACTTAGATTTATGGGTAGACTTGTGCGATATAACAATATCATTCTCCACATATACTCTTACACTATCATTGACCCTGATTATATTATGTTACTGAATTATGATCTGTTATGGTTAAAATTCAAGTCAAGTAGTGTAGCTTTATTGTTATTTCAAACATTTACAGTTGGTATATAATTGTGGGAAGAAAATAGCGGACCGCCACTGTCATCTATTGTGCAGGGCAGCAGCTGAACGTAACATACTTCTGGGAAAAAGTCATCCATGGTGAGGAAAATCCACTAGTTTACTAGTTTTACAGGAAGACTTTTCAGCACAGTGGGTAATATAAGTAGTGTTCTTAAACCTGAAAGGGTGAAGAACTGCCTAAGAACCGTATATCAAGACTTGGATGCATAGCAAAACATTTTTGATGCCATGTAGCCTATAAAAACAAAACTGTCAAACATAATTATGGTATGAATAGTCTATAGCTCATATTTAGCTTGCATTTGTTTTAATATTTGAGGTATGCCAGCTTATAAAAGCCTGTATATTTTGTTTTAAAAAGCATGTAATACCTGAATAAATTATCCATAATTGACTGTTGAAACATTCGCATTCGTTTATACTCAAACTGATTGCAGATGACACTCTACTGTGCCACTCAGTGGGTTGTAGGTCAATTTTTCATGTTTTGTTGGCATTTCAGACAATTAGACTATTTAAAGGTCACTAGCAGAAAAAAAGTCAACATCATACAAGCTAGCTTATGAGACACACTTACTGCAGTAAAATAGCAAATACATACTGTCATAACAAGGTAATAAAAAGTGAGTGAATGTAGGGTTAAACCTGGGCAGGAGGGACAGCACTGGCTGGCGCGGATGCTCGGGTTGTCACAGTTAGGCACAGGGCAGGATATCAGGGCACACATCTCTCGGCCATTGTGGCAGTAGCACTCTCTGCAGCCATCGTGCCAGCTTTGGCCATTCTCATGTCTCCGACCGTTCATAGAGAGACATGAGCCCAGCTTAACGGAGGGGCCAAGAGAAGACGAACCCTGGTCTGGAAGGACAAAGAAAAATCCCTGCTAACCCACCAAGCTATTAAGAGTCACTCATTAGTGTGATTTAAGTGTGCAGCTGATTTTATGATCTAACTTTCTTGGAATAAAAGTATAACTTGGTCACAGTAAAAGCAGTTAGCGCACATCTCAATAAGTCTTTCACATCCTTCAAACACATGAACATGATCGCACACACTTTTTCTGCCAGCTCTATCTATATTTAAATTTGTACCATTTGACCTAATCAGTGAGGTGCTCTCTAGACCCACTCTAATGGCTGTGGACCACAATTCAGTGTGCACTGCCTTACACCCGGGTCCCCGGTTCCCCTTGCACTCGTCTAACCTCATTAAATCTGCCAGAAGATAGACTTTTCACGAAATCAGTGGCAACAGACAGCTGAGCCCAAATCATTACCATGGAGAGAACTCACTTTGATTAAAATCCTGTCATTAGATATGAGGCGGAGATGCATTTTCAGAATTTTAAAGAAAATTGGATCGTAAAAAAAAGAAAAGAAAATTGTGTTTCTCGTTAATCAGATTGCAGCTTGGGGCTGCTCATGAATATTTCACGTGCAGGAACCCGTTATTTGGGGCACATCAAATGAAAACGCAAGACACATAAGTGCGTACAGAGACTGGGAAGGAATATGCACTTTATGAGCAACAGGTTGGTTTGTAAATAAAAAAGAATGAGTTGTATGTGTGTGTGTGTGTGTGTGTGTGTGTGTGTGTGTGGATGTGTGTGTAATGTACAATACACTCAGCAACAGTTCGGACTGCAGCAGTCTCACCAATCAAAGGTGTACAGCGATGACCTCAGTACGTGAGGATACATAAGGTCACTGCTATTCTCTGGATAATGTGAACTGGACATTACAAGGTTCACTTAATGCCTGTTTTATTGGATTCTTGTAAGCTTAGATAAATCTCTGAGGAGTGATTTAGATACCGCCCCTAAGAACATTCTTTTTTTGTGTTGAGGATTTACATCATTTATGTTACATGAAGAAGAAGTAACACAAAGAAGAAGTGTCTCAGATTCATACTGAGCTGTACACAGAGAACCGTTCTTGCTGTCCTTAAAGAGCTTTTTTTTCTTTTTTTAGGATGCCTTTACTTGAGCAGATCTTTTGGAACATTTGGAATGCACTTTGGACAAATTTAACTCCATATTTTGTTTATCTACATATTTTGCTAAATTACAAGAATGTCTTTTTACAAAAAGTCTACAATTTTGTGGCCAATTTTAGGGACTTGTCTGCACTGAATGCTGATGTGTACATTAATGATGTTTAGTTTCATCGGTGTAAATTCTAAAGGAAATTATTTAGAATAATATGTGAGTGGACATTGTCACTGCTAATGTATATACTGATGCATGCGTACTATGCATGTGTACCACAACAGGTGAAAAAAACTGAACTCTAGAGCCCATAACTGCTGGTAGATAAATAAAATAAAATTGAAATAAATAAAATTATTAATGCTTAGTTTCACTCTCCAAGCAGTAATTAAAACAGAAGCTTACCTCTGCACTGGCAAATCAGACAACCCTGCTCGTTCTGCTGGAAGCCCACTGGACAGGATTTGTCACATGGCAGTTCAGGGCATTTTTTACAGCGACAGGTATCACAGCCATGCTTGTTTTTACTGTTAGAGGAAGAAGGAAGACTACACTTACACAACAGAAATACTGTGAGGTATTGGAAGTCACTAGGAAATATACACTATATGGCCAAAAGTATGCATTAAGACTTTCTTTCACTGGAAAAATAGAACCCTGATCTAAGCTGCACTGAACACCTTTGGGATGACTTGTAATAACGGCATTTTTGTTGCTGAATGGGCACAAATCTCCAGAGCCATATTCCAAAATCTAGTGGAAAACCTTCTCAGAGAACAGTGGAGCAGCAAAGAGGGAACAAGGTAATAGTAATGCATGGTTTGGAATGGGATGCTCAAAACACGGGTGTCCACATACTTTTGGCCATATAGTATATCTATCAATGTATGTGTGTATATACATATACATACACATACATACATACATTTAACCTCCAGCTGTTTCTTTTTAGTAACATTTACTTTTCCAGCCTTTTGTTGCCCCTGTCCCAACTTTTTTGAGACGTGTTGCGGCCATCAAATTCAAAATTACCTATATTATTTACTTAAAATTGTACAGTTTAAACATTTGATAGGTTTTCTATATTCTATTGTGACTAACATATGGGTTTATGAGATTTGCAAATCATTGCATTCCGTTTTATTGACATTTCACACAGCGTTCCAACTTTTTTGTAATTGGGGTTATAGTATTAGCTAGTAATAGGAGTGGGTAATCATATTACATATGAATATATATATATATATATATATATATATATATATATATATATATATATATATATATATACACGCACGCATGCACGCACGCACGCACACACACACACATACATACATATATATATATATATATATATATATATATATATATATATATATATATATATATAACAACTATGAACATATCAGTGATTGATTTTTGAAAGGATGGACATAAAGATCTGACAAGAGAGAGAGAGAGAGAGAGAGAGAGAGGTTGTGGTTGCTGAGATGGAGATCAGTGATGAGATCAAGTTATGAATTATAATAAGCTAATATAACCTTTAAGTTAGACTTTGTCATTGCTTACGTATATACTAATACATTCATATTGTGCATGCGTAACACACCAGGTGCTGAAGACAAAGCCCAATGTCATCAGTTAACACAGGGCAGAGAGGGAAACAGAGAAAAGAAGAAGGGTTGGACCCTTCATGAAGGCATGTCAGCAGATGGCACATTAAAATTGACTAACCAAAGAAACATACTGAACATTCACTTCATCCAGGCATCTTTGTTCAGCACATACTCTCGGCCGTCAGTTTACTGGCTAGAAGCGCCACAGCCCTTGGCACATACACACTATTCACTTGTCCATCCTTCCTCTTATCTCACAAATAATAGCCATGAAGAACAGCCATATGCAATGCACATTTGGTTTGGTGATAAGGAGCTATCAGGTGTGATTTCCCTGCTGTGGAATAGCAATAGATTGTGAGAGAAATGTGAGGTAGATTGCATGTCTCTTCATGCATTATTCACACCTGGTGCTGTGCAGGCCCGAACAACTGCCGTCACTTTGAAGGAGCATAAATAGATATCTAAAATTAGAATCTTCGAAGTGAGCATGCTAGCACAGGGGATCCTATATGGCAGCAGAATTGACAGAGTGTCGATGACGACACTTGGATGATCAGAGGAAGCAGTTTTACACTACGACACGGCTGAGAAACTCATTCTGTGGAAGCTTATATAGACACTCTGCCTCCTTTGTGATCTCTGGCTTTGGGTGGTTGCTAATTCATCATCCCAAGAAAGATGTCATGACGTAAATCAATAAAACTGCTCTGTGTCTGCCATCTGAAATTTAGCTGATCTTGGGTCAGGAGGCTTTCTCTCTATATGATAGCTTTCTAAAGGATTCCGCAAGAAATTGCCACTATATCAGTTGTCATGTTTCATATCTGAGGTGTTTGATGGCTTTAAGAAAAAAGTACAATAGCAATGTAGGAGCTTCGCCAAACCTTTTGACTTTTTAAGACGTTGTGGATTACCACCATTTCGGATTGATCAAACAGCAGTTTGTATGTAAACAGTCAAGCCAGGGGAACTGGCTTTAACCCTAAACAGAACCAAAGAGAAGGAAAGTTCCTTCTGTCAATCACTCATTCATTGTGCTGCTTATATGAAGGATAAATATATGAATATGTGAATGACAAAAATACACCTCTGATCAGCTATACTGCTACGTTGCTAACTTATGAGAGCCGATAGAATCATCAATTTTTTACATTACCAATAAAATGGTAGAGGAAATATGCTAAAATAAAAAGTTTTTCCTAAAATGTCTTGCCATAGCTGATGTGGGTATATGCTCTCACACTCACTGAACATTGGGTTTATTTGCAGTGGAGTGTGAACTCGCTGTCATGGGGATTAGGCCTTCAGTTCCACTATTCAAGACTGTCCTTTAAGTGGACCAATTGCCTGCGCTGATCTCAACCTAGCCTAATGAGCTGTCAGTCATGTACCTGCAGCTGCCCGCACCCTGAATGAGCTTTTAGCCAGTCAAAAACCAAACTGAGCATTCAGGAAATTCACAGGGAGGCCATTTAGCTTGTTCTGGTAGCAGCTGCAAACAACACAGGGGCTCGAAAATGAAGCTGTGGTAATAGTGGAAAGTAGGAGAACAGATTGTCTCCTAGATGAGGATATTAGAAATAGACTGGGGTTGATGAGGAGACAGAGATGTAGGAAGGAAAGTTTTAGAGGGAGGACGAAAGCACTTTCTACTGAGTCTTACACAAAGCCGAAGGGGCAGTACTTGGCGCAGGCTACTGGCTTGCACTTCTTGTGGCGATGCCGGCACTGACACATGGGACAGCCATTGCTGTCTATCTGGAAGCCGAGTGAACACTTCAAGGTGCAGCCCAAGATAAGAGCACTGCACAGCTCCTCTCCTAGAGACAAAAGAATCAGACAGGATTATTTTTTCCTCATTGGATAAATCACTGATAGCCAGGTTTAAGCTTTATAAGAATGAATCACAAATCAATATTTGGAAGAACTAGCCTGTAAAGTAAAGTAAAGTGAGAAATTGGCAACTCCAGACCCAAATATCTCTACTTACACTGAAAACAAACTACTTTCCCCAAACACTCTTGCAACAATGAGGATTTCATCCACTGGCAATACAAGCAGTCTAATGGGGTAAATTGCATTTGTGTCATTGACAATCTCATTAGACCCAGCTGTCACATCTATCCTTACAAGCTCAGCAGTGAAACTAGTTTGAACAAAAAAATAAATTCAAGTCTCCTAAGTTCACATTTGACATCGCTGACCTATGAAACCAAGGTACAGCAGCAAAAAGAATGGTCAGCAAAAACACCCCACTAGCATTTTCTTCTTAATATCTTCTCATATGGCCCTTGATGTGGCTCAAGAACATCAAAGAAAGTCTTTTGCACTTCTCCTCCATCAGCTAAAAGAGCATTGCCCTTCTTTTCCCTTTGATATGCATCAGCCTCAAATATCCATTCCGCCCTTTTAGCATACTAAGCACAGCGCTATTCCTGCAGCACTGACTGCATTCTCCTCTCAACTACTCTCTTGAATCCACTTTTGCCTGGAAAGCTTCCAGCTAAATGCTCAGTGACAGCTGGCTGTCCTGATCTGGAAATGAGGATGAGGATCTGAGCGACGATGCTCTGTTTAATGCTCACTTGTTTTGCAGCTGCAGGTGCGGCATCCGTGCGAGTTGAGCCGGAAGCCGAAGGCACAATCTTTGTCAGTCAGCGTGCAGTTCTCCAGCAAGCTGCAGCCAGGGGGCGCCATGGTGATATAGGTGGGCTCTGGAAAAAAAAAACACACACACATTCCCCTGGCAGAGGTGAGTCAGGCTGAGTAACTCAGAGTGTGTTAGTGAGTGATTGTGTGCGTGCGTATGTGTTTTTGAGAGATGGTAAAAGAAAGGCAGAATGTGAAGACTCGTCCGGGACTGGGTTTGTGAGTCATGGGAGTTGAAAGCAATTTTAAACAGAACCCTACTTCCTAGCTTCTGTTAATGGCTGACAGTGAGATGACACAGAGCACGACAGCAGGACAATGTAAAAGAAAGGAAGAGCAGAGTGAGAGCAAGAGACACACAGACAGACACAACATAAGTGGATAGCCCCTTCTGTACCCTCATCTAATTTTAAAAGAAATTCTTAGTGCTTATAATTTATTTGTTGCAGTCCATTAAAAGATTATGGGGCTTTTTAATATAGCACAGTGTGTTGTATATCAGTGGCATGCACACCGCTGTGTGGCTTAGGTTATGACAGCTCTGACATGCTGCAGCGCCATCGCTGTCATTCCTGCTTTAAGTCAAGCCACCCTCTGAGCTCAAGAAACAGAGTATCGTTAAAAAAAAAAAAAGTTGAGATCACCATTCCTGAGATCCTTTAGTGGACTTGCCATGAACACATAACACTTACTGCAAGAAACAGAGGAAAAGCTTATAGCACACAGCTCTGCACGCAGAGTTATAACAGGACACTTTTAAGCAAACATGGGGAGAAAAAGGGGCGGCGGACTGTAGTGGCATGTCTTGGGATGACAAAAGGCTTATGTCATGCGTCTGCTGTGGCCAAGAGGCTGCTGAAGCATTGCAGCTATTTCAGTTTTGGTCAGAGGTCGTTTTTTGTTGATAATTCCCACGGCTCGCTCACACAGAATGAGAAGCAGGGCTGAAGGCAGATCAATGCCTATTATTTTTAGGGTGAGAAATTTAATTAAGCCAGATCAGATACAGGCAGAATACAAGCATTCTTCCATTCTTTCTACCTCACTTTTTCCCCAATGTCTACCACCTTCTCTCATTCCATCTTCCTGTGCCCAAGGTTATTTTGTCTGAATATATGGTTATTATGAATTAAAAATGAGCTTCCTTTGATATGGACAATCCTACGGCAAGTCTTCATTTTCTAATTCATTAAGAAATCTGCTTCACATCGTGGCGTCAGGAGTACTGAATGCCCTTTTCATGCTGGAGCCTATCCATCTTTGTATGAAAAAACAGGGGGAAAAATCCTGAACAAAACACACATGTACCCAAATAAATGCAAGCAAAGACTGATATTTTGCTAGAAATACAAGAATAATAGGAATAAATACACATAATTCATGAGTGGATCCCTCAGAAGCCCGGGGCTGAGCTTCACTAAACATGCTGCAAGCTCACAGTGGCTCGTCCTAGTCTGACAGACTTCATTTACTTAATTACACACTCAGCATCTGGCACAAGAACCTCCCCTGGCCTGAGAGAGTGTGTCACCTTGAACAAACATAATGATCAGGGAATAAAACTGCACTGACCACTGAGGAGAAGCTGTGGAGCTTTAGTGGCTCTTAAACAGAATATTTATGAAGCATTTTCTTGTTCGGCTCTATGTTAAATCAAGCACAAACACATGATGCCAAATTCATCTAATACACAAAACTGATCAAAACTGATAATATAAATATTTGCCAACAAATTTCATCAGCACTTATTCTGTCTGTTATGAAGCACTATGTCATGTCACTTTAAGTAGCGCAACTATTCAAATCGACTTAGCTTATAACAAGTTAAACTTGATTTTTCAACATTTTTGTCAACCCAACAGTGTTGACAAGAGTTTAATGTTATTAACATGGATAATATATTTGTACTATACGTTGTTTATCAAGTCATCAAGTCCTTTTGATATATATTACCCATATTCCATATACTTTTATTTCCATATTGAAGTTACTGGGAGTTGATGCCAAAAAAAAGTAGATTTCCTGACTCAAGGGATTAACCTAAGACTCTCAACCCTGAAGCTTTGGAGTCAATGTCACACACCGAAATTGATTCAATTTGCACAAATATGGCAAGCAAAATGAATCTGAGTGTTTCAGTTAGCAAGAAAGACTGTGGATATTGGCTTTGTTTTGAATTTGAATGGACCGAATTGTACAAATCAAGGTTTAAAATGCAGGTGAAAACTTTTATTAGTGATTGAGGCCATTGTTCTATAGTGTAAAAAGAATTCCCAACAAGCTGCAACTTTATGGTGTATTTGGTGACCTTGGGTGTCTGATTTGATATATGGTCAACATAAGTGCTTGATAATAGTCTTATGCCATAACAGATTGTCTAATAAATATCAGAATTATTGTACTGCAGTTAGTGACCTGTTACTTAATTATGCCTACTTAAGAGTCTGTAGTTGTATTTAAAAATATATATATTTTTTATCAAAAATATATTATCAAAATAATCATTAGTTGATTATACAAAAAATTGTGTATTGTGTTATTCCATCACAGATGCTTCTACATAATAAGAACTTACCAATTTAAAAAGCCTACCATGTCAAAAGCCTGAGGCTGTGAAAGAAAAACAGAATGAAACACAGATTCTTAAGTGCCTTTGTAGATGCAATTTTGACCAAACTATCATTTCTCTCATTGTCCTCTCTCACCAGCTAATGTACAGAGCCGCTAAAAGCCTGTGGCGATCTCACCACCTCCTTCCATGGCGTAGTCTCACACAGATGCCTTATGGAAATGAGCGAACGGAATGGACAAAGAGTTCTCTAGTCCTTGCCAACAGGTATGGCTATTTTTAAAAGACATCTGTCTGGGTGGGAGAGGGGATATCGCTACACCATGGCTTTATTACTCACTACCTTGTGCTATAATGGGCTCACGAATGGGAGGCCTACATGCACGGGGGCTTATAGCAAAACATAGCCTTTCTCCGACCTCCTCTCCTCTGGGACCACACAATAAATGGCTCTCCCTCTGTTTGTCTGCGTTACTATGAACAAAATAATCGAAGAGCCAGGTCAGTAGAGCACGCCATAGCGCCATGGCGCATTCAATACACAGGTAACATAATACCACCAACGCCCAACAAAATCAATATACCCCACCTTCTATAAGAAAGACTTCTTCAAAATTTGAGTGCACAGACCTGCGCCTGGAGCGGAGAATATGGTCTTTAAATTCAGTGAGGGTTATCATTATTTAAACAGCTGTCTTTAACTCTACACAAGATCTACCCAAATACAAGCTGTCTAAACGGACTGTGAAATATAGGGTAGCACGCTCACATCAAATTACTGAGCAGCACAGGTACGACTGGAGTCAGATGAGCGGTGTAGAGGCCCGCAAAGCATGATGGATCTAACTTTCCACCGAGGACAATGACACAGAGCTAGCCTGACATTCTTTGATCTGAGCCAGATGGTAGGGAAACAGAGAGAGAGAGTGAGAGAGAGAGAGAGAGAGAGAGAGAGAGAGAGAGAGAGAGAGAGAGATACAGAAAGGTGAATAGATTATAATGCAATTCTAGGACTGTATGTATGAAGTGTCCTGTGGTCTGACTGCCAATCTGTGTGTGTGTGCTCATATCGTATATGTGTAGGTGCACTACACAGTCAGTAAGTCCCACATCTCTAATTGCTTCACGAATGGACAGCCGCATAAAAGATTAATTGAAAAGTGGTTTGAGTGAGAGAGAGAGAGAGAGAGAGAGAGAGAAAGAATCGATGCTACCCACGCACATAAAAGAGGACGCCTGTGGCCATGCTGCTGCCTCCTTTCCTCCTTTCATTCATCCTTCTCTTCTTCTCTCATATCCCTTCTGCCAACTGGAGTTCTTCTCAGTAGACCAGAGCATTTCTAATTGGACCCTTTGCATTCTGATTATAATGGAAGGATATGAACAAGCGTAACATTTTGCTGATGTGTTCTGCGAGTGTAATATTAATTTCCAGGATTTCTTCATAATATATTGATCTGCACAGTAGCCTAGTGAATTTGCGCAGATCTTTAATTGGAAGAAGTAGACAGCAGAACAGACAGACAAGAACCCTATTACATACACCTGCCCAGAGACATTTAGGCAGGAGCAGGGCTTATAATGAGATGGATCCCAGTAGCTGTTGGAGGAGGTTTAAATACACCACCAGACCCCTCCAGACACAAAGCATTATAGTCTTTATTATTGCTTATAGTCTCAGCTGAAATGTCTTATTTTTAAAACAATATTACGCCTAATTTTCCCTTCTTCAGAATCAATATGAGAAACCCCAAGCACTGCACAATTGCATTTTTTTTTTTTTTTTTGCCAGACACATCTCATGGGCTAAGAAATAGCATTGTTTGTGTGTTTATCCTGCTGAAAGAGTAAGGTGAGAAATGCACAGGGAAAATGCAAGTTGTCCTCATGATCAGAACTGAGGACGGCTGCATTAAATAAGAACTGATTAGAGTTTAGTCACACTCCTAAATCACGGTGAGGAACTGTGATTGTGACCGTGCGGAGAATAAAGTGGAGAGAAGCCACTGAAGCTCCAGGCAGCACATCTCGCTTATATCAAATCTATATTCTCCAGCTTGACCTGAGAGACGATGTTTCTGGGACTGTGGTGCAAGCCAATCCCAGAAGAGATTCATCATCTGACGGAGCTGTCACTCATCCGTCACCTGTCTCTCCGTGATTTGTGTGTGGTGTCTGTGGCGTCGTATCATCAGCGAGTACAGTCTGTCTGAAACCTTGCCTTCAGCGCTCGCCAAAATAAGACCCTAGATTCAAAGAATTCAAGCAATCCCAAATGTCTGGGTGGAAATCTATACACGGATCTGCTTGATCAAAGCTTACCATTTGCTGGAAAAACAACGCAAAGCTCTCACTTGTAGCCTTCACTTAACAGGCAGACAAGATCGGTGCGGCGTAAGCATCAGGGACGTGCAGAAGGAGGGGTTCTGGGGGCTCGAGCCCCTGCCCTTTTTCTAAATTATTTAAAAGTGTCCCTCTCAACATTAATTAAACAAGTATATTATGTAAAAAGCATTTAATTCATATTAACATGAAAGCGTGCACAAAATAGTATCAAATTAAATCACAAGAAAGTCTCCCATCAGATAGTTTCGCTGTCATGACGCAATCGCGATGCTTCTTGCTTCAACTGCTTCAACAGGCAGACAGGTATGCTGAGAATACTAGCTTTTTTGCTAACCTTTTCGCAATATTAGCAGCATTTTATATGCTTATCGCCGGTAGTTTTCAAACTGATTGAGAGGGAATGTGTTGGTAAGTACTAGCTACTCAAATTCGATAAATTTCCAGACATGAAAGTAACCTTCTTCTATCATATGTATGTTATATAGTCAGTAAAGGCACAATGCCAAACAGGCAGAGACGGCAGAAAATTAAAGAAAAACTGAAGAAGGAGGCAGCAAAAAGGACAGCTTCCTTATCAACATGGGTGAAAAAAGGTGAGCTAATATGAGAGAGATAGTTGCAAAAAAAGGCACCATATGTTTACAAAGAGTTAGGCTTGCTGCGATAGTCAGTGTTAGTGTCAGTGTTCCTGCCCCTGAGGAACTCTCTGCACGTCCTTGGTAAGCATGTGCACTTCAGGCCTGCATTGCTGTAGCTAATACAGATCAGTGGCAATAACCACATGCTGTGGTGTGAGCATTGAGAGTCATTATTTCATTACAGAGACAAATAGATGTACAGAGAGAAAATTAGCAAGGTAAAGCTAGTCTTAGTGTTTTGTATGAATATTTTAGCTGATGTAATTAGATTTGGGTGGATTTTATAACAACCACTACATTTAGTGTCTGTTAAATCTTTACATAAAAAGTTTCAAAAAACACTATTTGGTACGAACTAGTTGCAAATTCCCCACATATATGAACACACGGTGACCTACATACAAGTATATTAGGAACAATGAACAACAGAGAAGAGGGAAGGTGGGATGGAAAGACACAACAAATAAACACACACAAACACATACACACACACACACACTCACTCTGTCCTTACCCTCGCACACAGGACAGCATTCTCCAGGCACTGTGACCGGATGGAGGCAGTTATGGCCGCAGGCAGCAGCTACACAGCGGGCCTCGCCACTCACACACTGGCAGAATGTGCAGTCGTCCTCTCGCCAGTGATCCCCATGTGCCAGGATCTGGCCATTCACATAGCAGCCGGCAAAATTCAGCGCAGGGAAGATAGGATCTGCAGAGAGACAGAGAGAGGGAGGAATTAATCCCTGACGTTGCCCTTGCTCTTTTTATGGATCAGCCTTGTTACTCTTACTCATACACTCTCACTACTTCTTGCCAAACTATTACACTGGAGGCACAGATTTACTAAAGTTGTCAAACAACCACAATGCATTGCACTAATCCTGAAAACCACTGTTGGAAAGGTAATTGTGTGCACAAATCAGTATGACCAAAGGGCAGGTATTATATTTGCAGAAGTCTGTTCCCACTAGTTGAAGACAAAATAAAACCAGGTTTTAATATTTGGAACATTTAGCATAAGTATGCCTCAGGATCTGAAAATGATAAGAAAGTTTTTTAAATATCATCATGGAAAAATTGGTTTCATATTAGATATTCACTGCATGTTCACACCGCCAGTGCTAAAGCATTTAAACAGAGATTGCCACAACATATTTATACCATTGCAGCTGCTAATTACCACTCATTACTCATGATCTTACATGTGGATTAAAAAAAAAGTGAAGTAATACAGTTGTATAGAAACAGCACCTCTGATTTGAATAAATTTGAATAAATTATCAGAGGGAGCAACTAAGTGATGGAAGACTGTTTGATTTATTTAAAACAATCATCAGATCCATTTGTATACACACCATACGCTTTGCTGGAAATATAACTGCTCTTTAGATGTACAGAAATCCAGCTTTCCACATGCATCAACATTTTGCTCACTAATAAATTTCATAGCAATGAAATTACCCAGACTAATATTCTGGCATGTAATGGGGACTTCATCTTAATTAAGCATAGTGCTGGAAAAACATTACAAAACTAATCTGCACGTAAAAATAATCCGATAATTCTAATAGTAGCAGTCAAAAGTAAGGAGCTAATATGAGGCAGTAATATGGTGGGATGAAGGTCTACCCAAGAGACATGCAAAACAATCCAAATTACATGCTCCCAGGCACACAGTGTTTGGTTGGTCTATAAAGTAAAACAACAAGCAGTTCCCTGAACTAATTAACCCAGGATGCTTGCTTAATTGGGAGAATAAAAATTAGGCAAAGAATTCATCATGTCCCTGTGAAAAGTTCAGATGATAGGGTCTTCCCTCATGATCCATTTTAATGTATTTCATTTTTTGAAAAATTCCTGCTGCCATCTAATTGCCCTACCAGCTTGTTCCAGGGGTGCGGGCATTTATTAGCATTCTTGCTTGGGTAATCATCATCTGATTTAATTTCAAACAGACATTAAATAGAAGATGCAAAAAAGTCCCTGAGCTAAATTGTTCATTACAATTCTATGACTGCAGATTGATAAGTGAATATTTTTTTAATAAAAATGTCAGTATTAATTTGCTCTTCTTTGCTTTTTTTGCTTCTTTGGAAGTGGCCATTCAGTCTAATATTGCATACGGATCCAATGAAAACTCTTTACACAAACTCAACCTGTTATTTATGGAGTTACTGGTTCAAGAGCCTGTTAAATGGCTGTTGTGTTGCTGCTAATAACATGTAGTTAGAGGTAGGGCTGGGTCACTTTGATCACACTGTACATCTAATGACTGTGCTTTGAGCGTGTAGACTTGTGGCTGTGCTGTGTACGGTTTCAGTACAGTGTGAGTATTACTTTACCTTAAAATATGCAAAATATCACCAACTTGACAATGTGAGTATCTGGGTCATATTTATCAATTCACTGGTTCATTAGCTCCTAATTACAATATTCCCCATTCATTCTTAGTAACGTTAGCAATTCTTCAAGCACTATAATAGCCACGTGACTGTGGTCACCTTCACAGACAGGACAGCACTCTCCCTCTGGTACGTAGTAGCGTTCGCAGTGGAGGACGCCGCACTGTGCCGTGAAGCACACTGATACACCGCCCTGGCAGCGGCAGAAATGACAGGCATCCATCCTGAACATGTCACCATCATGATACTCCACTCCATTGAACATACAGGCCGGCTTAGTCTCTGTAAAACATAATCTTAATCATAATCATAATTTTAGACTTCTAGATGTAGCACATGCATATCACCTCCAAAATGGAAAAAAAAGGAAAAGCACACAGACTGTTGAAAAAAAAAAAATACAAGGGCTAGACATACATTTGTGGGGCATCAGGGGTTACATGTACTATGATCTAATTAGTAGTTTAAATATACAAAACAATATGTAACATACTGTATATAACATATACAATATATACAACAGCATTGTTCAATTAAAAAAATCTGATTAGTCAGAATGTATAACAGCATGGCTGTGAGCGGAGTGCCGGCTGCAAGGACAATCACATCTACTGTAATACATTATCATAATACATTATCACAGGCACTAAAAATGTGTTGTTATTTAACAAAAAAAATTATAATCGTTCATATGGTGAAGCTTTCTGTAAAGGGAGGTTTATTTACTGTAACATTTATGGAAGGAGTCTCCACTGTTAGCACGTTGCAAGAGTCAGTAGGTTTTCTGTCACAGGAAATTCTCAGTACAGACTTTGTACTTTTCAGTTTCACAGTAACATGACATGCTGTACTTTTTGTATTATTAATACAATAAAAACAGAGAAAAAGATAAGCTGATGAGGGAGCAACTGATTAAACTGTCCCCTCCGAAACTACTGGAAAGGCCAATTCATTTGTTTGTGCTATACACCAGAGACATTTGGGTTTGAGATCAAAAGACGGATATGAGACAAGAGTTTAAGATTTCAGCTCTATTTCCTGGTGTAAAAAAACAAATATAAAACATTGAACCTTTGGTATTAGACCACCAAATTTTAGGTCAGCAAAAGTATAGGAACAGATAAGTATTGAAGAAAATTAAAGTAAATAAAACTTAATATTTGGTTGCATGTCCCTTGTGGATTGTGATACCTTCACCCCAGCCGTGTGGGGGTTGTTGATGTCACTGTTGTTTTTGGGTTTTTCTTCACAGCTCTCACAATGTTTCTGTCTTCAGCTGTTGTTGTTTTCCTTGGTCATTCGGTGTCTGTTGCTCAGTACACCAGTGGTTTCTGGTGGCTTCATTCCAAATTGCAGAAATAACTTCATGTAGGCATTTTGCATAATTGTCCACCAGGCTTCTGGAATGTTTGACCACTCTTCCATGCAATATTCTTTCAGTTGCAAGATGTTTGAGGATTTTCTTGCATGTACTGTCTGTTTCAAATCACCCCACATTTCAATGGGATTAAAATCCGGGCCTTGACTAGGCCATTCCATAACCCTCCATTTCTTCTTTTTGAGCCATTCCTTGGTGGATTTGCTCATGTGTGCTTAGGATCATTATCCTGTTGAAAGGTCCACCTTTCGGTTCAACTTCAACTTTCGGACAGATGGCCTCACATTATCTTCAAGCACTCTTTGATATGATGCAGAATTCATAGTTGAATCAATGAATGCAAGCTGTCCAGACCCTGAGGCAGCGAAGCAACCCCAAACCATAACATATCCACTACCGTGCTTCACAGTTGGTATGAGGTGCTTCTCCTGAAAAGCTGTCTTTGGTCTGCGCCAAACACGTCTGCTGTTACTGTGAACAAACAACTCTATCTTTGATTCATCTGTCCAGAACACATTACTCCAAAAAGTCTGGTCTTTGCCTATATGCTCACTGACAAACTGTCATCTTGCAAAGGCTTTTTCCCATCATGCCTCCCATGCAGATTAAATTTGTGCATCGCTTTCTGATTGTAGAAGCATGCACATTGACACCAACAGTTGCAAGATTTACTAGCAGATCCTGTGATGAAATTTTAGGGTTCTTGGAGACTTCTTTTTGCATCAGACAGCCTGCTCTTGGGCTGAATTTGCTGGGACGGCCAGTCCTGGACAAATTGGCATTTGAGATCTTTTTAAATCCTTTGCCAGACTCATAGGCATCCACAACCTTTTTTCTGAAGGCCTTATAGATCTTTTTAGATCTTGACATGATGACACCACACACACCTCAATACCAAAGGAAACACCAGACACTAGATATGAGAGGGGTATAAATATGACATGTTCCACCTGCACTCCCTAAGCAGGTTCTAATCACTGGCACCCAATTTTGAACACCTGATTCTAATTTTATGGATTTGAAGGTGTGATAAATATAGGGATGTACTTACTTTTTCCATGTGACTTATCTGTTTTTTATTCATTTAAATTGTGAAAATTACTACAAATTGTAAATTGTATGTGTCAATTGATAGAGTGTATCCCCTTTAGTAATAGACACTGTTTCAAATAGGATCAAATGTTTGCTTGTTCAAATATGTCAAAAAAGCCATCAATTTCCATGGGGTGTATTTATTTTTTCACAGGACTGTATTTATTACTTCATCAAACAATCTAACAGGACACACCTGGGTAGCAAGAAACACCGGTCACCTACTCGCCTACACACTGGGTGGTCTGATATAATATGTTCTGTCATTTAACACATCTACAAATAAATATCAGGAAATAAAAGCTGAAATTCTAAGCCGTCTTCTCATATTCATCTTTTGATTTCAAACTCAAATATCTTCAGTCTACAACAAAAACCAAATGAATTGGCCTTTGCCGTACCAATAGTTTCAGAGGGGAGCTGATATAACATAAGTGATAACAGGCACTAACTTGTCTTGCAGATGTTCCACAATATTAAATATAATTATAAACTGATAGAATGACATTCCATACTTTTTAATTACTAAGGAATGTAATTGCTCGAAATGCTATAGTATAAGAAAACTTAACACACACAGGGTGTGCTGTCATTGGAAAAGAATCAACTTCAGGTTGGTGACTGTAACTATGCTTCAACATGATCACATAAGGAACCGAAACTTACAGTAACAAGAGTCGAGTGAAATGTACAGTCATTTTTTTCATCTGGAAATTTAAATGTTACAATGGAAGCAGATGATAAATTTTTTTCAAAATGCATAGTAAAATTGTTGTTTAAAAGAAGGTGCAGAGTAAGTCTTCCAAGATGATTCCCAAAATGATGTCCTAGTTCATCCTGCTGCAACACTGTGATGCATCATCTACTATCTCTAACACCTTCGGGGGCCCTTCTAACAGGGATTATGTACAGAAATTGCAGACTGGAGTTTTTTCTTACATAATTATTAAATCGATTCCTTTCATCTATTTTGGCTGTGTGGTTTATATCTCTGTGTGGCTGTGTTCCTCCAGTTCAGACAGAGATAGGCTACGTGGAGAACCTCTCCATCATGTATATGTCTCCATTGGCTTTTAGAGCATAAGGGGATTGGTGTGCTGGTCACCATGGCAACGCTAGGTGCAAAATTCAACTCTCAGCCAACGTGTTACGATGTCTGCCATTTGTACTAAACTCAAGAGGTGCACATTCATGCTTGGGAAATAAAGCCATTATGTTCTCCAGCATGCACCTCAAAACAAAATTTGCACCACTATGTAGTACCAGTAGCATCTGAATTTAAAGATCATTGGTGGAACCAAAATAATGTTAGTAAACAAAATACTTTAAAATAATTGTTGTCAGCTCATTTCCTTTAGCTCCCTGGGCTGATGAAAAAAAAAAAAAACAACAACAATATCCTGCGCATCAGGAATCCTACATTTCTGTATAACACTGTGCCTCTGTGCATTCAGCACATTTCACATTTCAAACAAGTTCAATGTGAGTAGTATTATTAGAAACTTGATATAAATAAAAAGCTCAGCTCAATTCCATGTGAGTATAAGCACTGACATGGTTTCAGACTAAACAGTGTCCATCTTTATTTCCAAAGACTTGTTTGCCAATTAGTGAGGATTTAATGAATTACAATCACAACTCCAAAATAGTTGGGACCCTGTGTAAAATGTAAGCTCATATGTTATTCACAATAGAACATAGAAAACATGTCAAATGTTTCAACTGAGGAAGAAAAAAAATAAGGTCATTTTGAATTTGATGGCCACAGCACATCTCAAATAATTTAGGATGGGGGCACCAAAGGCTAGAAAAGTAAGTGTTACTAAAAAGAAACAGCTGGAGGTTAACTGTCAACAAGTCAGTAATATGATTGGGTATAAAAAGAGTAACTTAGGGAGGCAGAGTCTTTCAGAAGTAAAGATGGGATGAAATCTGGATGGAAGCATATGTTGCTCTAAAATCTGTATATACACCTTTCAGCATTGGTGGTGCCTTTCCAGATTTGCAAGCTGCCCATTTCATATGCACTAATGCACCTTAAAATTTAATGCATTAAAAATAACTACCTTATTTTATCCTTAAAATGCTACATTTCCTCAGTTTAAACATTTGATATGTTTTCTATGTTCTATTGTGAATAACATATGGGTTTATGAGATTTGCAAATCATTGCATTCTGTTTTTATTTACATTTATTTACATGTTACACAGCGTCCCAACTTTTTTGGAATTGGGGTTGTACACAAAGAACCTGTGAGCCTGCACAACTGTCACACCAGCCAGGTACCAAACATCAGGGTAGGGATTTGCTACAATTTATAATCAAAACGTTGTCTTTTTCATCGGCTTGCACTTCTCTTTCTCTCTCTGTCTTATTTTCTTGTCAAAATGACAATTGGGCATGAATTACAGGAAAGTGCCGACAATGCTATTATTAGCCAGACAGCTGTTGTGTAACAGGCAGACTGTGACTGATGTGTGTTAAAATCCATCATGTACTTCACAGGAGAGGTTTGTTACTAACAGTAACAGATCAATTCACAATGAATTAATATGTACAGTTGCACTGAGGAAAAGCAAGACTTTATAAACCAGGTAGGAATATAAAACTGATGCACATTACAAACTTCTGGAATACTGTAAACCTGCACGTTTTTGTGAACGACAATACGTAGCACAAGATGGCTTAATGATAAACTACTGCAAGGTAGAGCACTCCTAATGAGTTTAGTGCTGGGGGCAGTCCAGCATGGCCAGTGTGTGATAAAGGGTCAGGTCAATTAGAAGGAGCCTGAGCAGTGCCAATGCAGTTATCCCAAACCATCCAGATGTTCACCATGTGAGTTCCAAGCTCGCTGGTGTAATTATTCATATACTCCATTATTCAAGTCTCCACCATGCAGCACAAAGGCTTCTATTAGACCTTAATAGTAACCAGTGAAAAGATACATTTTTAACACAACTCAGAGGTTCCATGTTTAGAAAGCAGACATTTCTCAGAGAAGAAATAGTATCATGGGTCCCATCTGCTTTATCACTTGTTGTGACCTATCCATTAGACATGGGGAAGCTCTGGCCTCAGCATTCCTCTAGCTGCATTCCTGTTTCTGAAGGACTTAACATTAACAGTTGCTCATAAATGCTAAGCTCAAAACCATGCCTGGTTTCTGACTTATTATTTCCAGCACATAGATGACCATCTTGGTAAACAATTATGCTACATGTGTTCAAACTGCAGATTACTTTTTATCCACTCTTTATACAAAGTAGCTATGTGAACTTGAAAGAGTTTTAGAACTAATTGCGTCATTGTTTTAGCTCTCTGCCTTGGGCATGAATCTTCTTTCACTACAGATAGTGCTTCATTTAGAGAATTTTTTTTTAAACACATTCCGGCCAAAACCTTTATCAAGGTTTTCAGTTATTTTGAAAAACTAGTTGTAGTAAGCCAAGACCACTCGTTAACCTTTACAACCCAGAGAATGTATTTTGCTGGTATTTTCACGCACTGTGCACAATGTTTCAGTTTTACTGTATATCTGAGTAAACTTTTAGCCTTGAGATGAAATACCATTCCAAATAACTTCAGAATTATTTAAAGGGGAAATTGACATTGTATGCACATATTTGGCATACTTCACTCACTGAGAAATAAACAAAGCCATGTATGATAATTTGTAGAACAAATACACTCATAAATGAGTGTAAGCAACTATACTAATACTGGGTAGGGCTTCCCTTTGCTTTCAAAACAGCCTGAATTCTTTGTGGCATGAATTCCACAATATGTTGCAAACATTACTTTGAGATTCTGGTCTATGTTGACATGACGGTGATTTCAGGCGCACTTTCATGATGCGAATCTTTCGTTCTACCACGTCCCACAGGTGTTCAATTGGATTCAGATCTGGTGACTGTGAAGACCTCTGAAGAACACTGAACTCATTATCATGTTCATAAAACCAGTTTGAGACGACTTTTTCTTTGTGACATGGTGCATTTTCATGCTGGAAGTAGATATTAGAAGATAGATAAATTGTGGCCATTTACCAAGGGATGCAAAAATATTCAGATAGGCTGTGGCATTCAAGTGATGATTGACTCGCATTAATGGGCACAAAATGTGCCGAGAAAACATTCCCCACACCATTACACCACCTCCACCAGCCTGGACTGTTGACACAAGGCATATTAAGTTCGTGGATTCATGCTGTTGGCACCAAATTCTGATCCTACCATCTGCAGAAGACCATGTCAGGTTCCACTTCTGTCAGCCAAGAACAGAAAGCTGAGGTTGCAGTGGGCAGAAATGCTGCAGTTACTGTAGCCTTTCTGTCATCTCGAACAAGTTTGGTCATTCTCCGCTGACCTCTCTCATCAACAAGGCATTTCTGTCTGCAGAACTGCCACTCACTGGATGTCTTTTCTTTTTTGCACCAGTAAACTTTAGAGACTGTTGTGTGTGAAAATCCCAGGAGATTACAGAAATACTCAAACCAGTCCTTCTGACACCAACAATCATGCCATGGTCAAAATCACTGAGATCACATTTTTTCCTCCATTCTGAAGGTTGATGCCAACATTACCCGCAGCTGCTGCCCTGTATATGTATGATTTTATGCATTGCACTGCTGTCACACAATTGGTTGATTAGATAATTGCATGAATGAGTAGGTGTACAGGTGTTCCTGATAAGTGTTCAGTCAGTGTAGATTCATTGAAAAGAAATGCTAAAGTTAGTACAGGAATTTTAATAAGATAATGCTGAAATTGCAATAAATACATGTATATATACACACACACACACACACACACACACACACACACACACACACATATATATATATATATATGTATATATATATATATATATATATATATATATATATATATATATATATATATATATATTGCTAATCTACTCTGCTTCAAAC